>NC_046155.1:137230705-137423278 GCF_011064425.1 Rattus rattus
AGAACTGGAAGAACTTGAAGGGGGCTCGAGACCCCATATGTACAACAATGCCAAGCAACCAAGCTTCCAGGGACTAAGCCACTACCTAAAAAAGACTATACATGGACTGACCCTGGACTCTGACCTCATAGGTAGCAATGAATATCTAGTAGAGCACCAGTGGAAGGAAGCCTGTGTCTTGCTAAGACTGAACCCCCAGTGAACTAGACTGTTGGGGTGAGGGTGGCAATGGGGGAGGGAGGGGGGGGAACACCCCATAAGAAGGGGAGGGGGGGGGGATGTTTGCCGGAAACCGGAAAGGGAATAACACTAAAATGTATATAAAAGAAATATTCAAGTTAATAAAAAAAAAAAAAAAAAAAAGACCAACATGGTCTAGCAAATGAACTCATCAGCTTACTAAGCAGGGCCTTCGCAATGCATTTCCATGCTTCCTTCAATACAAGGTACTGTTTCCAAGCTGGTACCCAGTGGTTACTGGGAAACACAAGTACACTATAAGGAGTATACGTGGTGAGTTTAAATAAATATCCTGGTCCAGCATGGAAAGTGCTATCTCAGGACAAGAACCAACACGAGAAGCAGACTTCACCAATGCCTGACATGCAAACACCTACAACATTGATATTAAGAATAATTAGTACACTGATCACCTCGCACGCAACTTTTCCTAGCAATTTCCATCTAAACGCCTCTCTGTGTTCATTTTGGCCCTGTATTAGATAGGCATATAATTGAGGCCACCAACAGCAAATGGATTTGGAGCATTTTTTTTAAAATAAACTTCCTAGCAAGAGGAAAACATAGATGCTTGTAAATACTTGCCTCAGGTCTGACTAGGAAATAATCATCTCTCACAAATATTTTCTGCTAATGTGTTCTATCTAATTTTTTTTTTCATCTGCCAATCTGAAGCTATAAATCTGTCAAGCAAAGCTGCCTGGGGTCACTTAATTCATTGTGTCATAGTCGCTGACAGCAATCCTCCCTCTACGCAGCCAAACAAGTTGTAAGATGACTATGTGAGTCACTGAGCTGAAATAATGAAAAGTATTTTCTCAGTTTACATCAAACTGGCATTTTTCTCCACAGATGCTACCTGAGTGTCATAGCTATGGTGTTTCCTTTACAGTGTAGGGAACCATAGTTCTCTTTACATTAAGAGAGCCCTGTGTTGTCACCGTACTCATCAGAAATCACTGGGAGACCATCTTTGATATATGATTTCCATGATGTCAGCCCTATGCTACAGGCACTACCATCACATAACTTTTCTGTCTAAGTTCCACAGACAGGTGGACAGCACCCCCATTTTAAAACATGAATACTGGGGCTCAGAGAAGTAGCTTACAGACCAGGTAAGTGCCTTCCTCAGCATCAAATATCATGATCATAGTTAACTGACATATGAGGGTATTGATTGCTTAAAGGATTAAATAAAGGATTAGTATGTACTAATTACACATTAAAATAGTTTGTTTACACAATGTATTAGTCCGATATGTATATATACACATATTAGTTTATACTGATGTATATTTTATTCTTTTATAGATAATAACCGAACCACATGAGAGAGATAAGGTATGCTCTCCCATGCTCCATGCTATGACAGTTTAACCATAGGAATGTCGCCATGGGTTCAGTCATATCTCATGACTTGCTCGTGTTCTACAGCATCTGTGACAGGGTAATATTAATTTACTCTAGAGATTCAGGGCCTCAAGCATTGTAAGCCCCTAAAGTTAGGATAGATGGAAGACAGACATTTTTGTACATATAGGTCTTAGAGTGGGCAGTGTTGAAACTCTTTTTTTTTTTTTGATTCTTTTTTTCGGAGCTGGGGACTGAACCCAGGGCCTTGCGCTTCCTAGGCAAGCGCTCTACCACTGAGCTAAATCCCCAACCCCAGTGTTGAAACTCTTAAGCCTGAAATGCTGTCACTCATACTTCCCCTTTAAACTTAGATTTTTTTCCAACCATAGTCTTTTGCTTCTCTTTTATTTCATTCTGAAATTTTTTAATGACATTTATGGGCCAAATTATATCCCACTTCCCAATGCTCACATTCATATATTGAAATTCTAAGACTCAGTAGCTCAGGGCTGTGACTTTTTGGATACAGGAACACTGAATAGGTTATTAAGTTCAAATGTAGTTTCAAAAATGGGTTGTAATTCAGTATGATTCAATTCAAATAAAAAGAAGACTTTAGGAAACAGATTCAGAAGAAAATAATGAGAAGAAATGGGAAAAAGGCCATTGTCTTAGTTAGTGTATCTATTGCTGTGAAAAGACACCATGACCACAGCAATTCTTCTGAAGGGAAACATTTAATTAGAGCTGGCTTACAGGTCCAGGGCTTTAGATGGTCATAGGAGGAAGCATGGTGGCACACAGGCAGACACAGGGCTGAAGACAGATCTTGAGAGTTTTACATCCTGATCAGCAGAGAGAAGGCAGAAAGAGCCGCTGGGCCTGGCGTGAGCATCTGAAACTACAAAGCTGACCCACAGTGACACACTTCCCACAACAAAGCCACACTCCTAATCCTTTCCTTTTTTATGATTAAATGCATTTTTATTTACATTTGAAATGTTATTCCATTTCCTGGTTTCCACTCCAGAAACATCTTATCCCATCCTCCCCACCACCCTGCTTCTATCCTTTCCCACCCACCCATCCACTCGCTCCCATCTTTGCTCCCTGACATTCCCCTAGACTGGGGCATCAAGGCTTGACAGGACGAAGGGCCTTTCCTCCCACTGATGCCTGACAAGGCCATCCTCTGCTACATATGCAAACGGAACAATAGGTCCATCCCTGTGTTCCCTTGGGATGGTTTAGTCCCTGGGAGCTCTGAAGGGGTCTGGTTGGTTGATATTCTGTTCTTTTTATGGGGTTGCAAATCCCTCCAGCTACTTCAGTCCTTTCTCTAACTCCTCCTTTGGGAACCCTGTTCTCAGTTCAATGGTTGGCTGTGAGCATCCACCTCTGTATTTATAAGGCTCTGGCAGAGCCTCTCAGCAGACAGCTATATCAGGCTCCGGTCAGCATGCACTTCTCTGTATCCACAATATTGTCTGGGTTAAGTGGCTATATATGGGATGCATCCGCATGTGACATACTCTCTGGATGGCCTTTCAGTCTATGTTCCACACTTTGTCTCCATATTTCCTCTTGTATTTTTGTTACCCCTTCTAAGAAGGTATGAAGCATCCACACTTTGGTGTTCTTTCTTCTTGAATTGCAAATTGTTTGTGGGTATTCAGAGATTTTAGGCTAATATCTGCTTATCAATGAGTTCATACCATATGCGTTCTTTTGTGATTGGGTTACCTCACTCAGGATAATATTTTCAAGTTCCATCCATTTGCCTAAAGATTTCATGAAGTCATTGTTTTTTATATCTGAGTAGTACTCCATTGTGTAGATGTACCACATTTTCTGCTTCCATTCCTCTATTGAAGGGCATCTGGGTTCTTTCCAGCTTCTGGCTCTTATGAATAAGGCTGCTATGAACATAGTGGAGCATATGCCTTGGTTATAGGTTGGTGCACCTTTCGGGTATAAGACCAGGAGTGGTATAACTGGGTCTTCGGTAGTACTATGTCCAGTGTACTAAGGAACCTCCAGACTGATTTCCAGAGTGGTTGTACAAGCTTGCAAACCCACCAACAATAGAGGAGTCTTCCTCTTTCTCCACATCCTCACCAGCATCTGATGTCACCTGAGTATTTATCTTAGCCATTCTGACTGGTGTGAGGTGGAATCTCAGGATTGTTTTGATTTACACTTCCCTGATGACTAAGGATGTTAAACATTTCTTTAGGTACTTCTCAGCTATTCGATATTCCTCACCTGAGAATTTTTTGTTTAGCTCTGCACCCCATTTTAATAGGGTTATTTGGCAATCTGTAGTCTAACTTCTTGAGTCCTTTGTATATTTTAGATATTAGCCCTCTATCAGATGTAGGATTGGTAAAGATCTCTCCCCAATCTGTTGGTTACTATTTTGTCCTAATGACAGTGTCCTTTGACTTACAGAAGCTTTGCAGTTTTATGAGGTCACATTTGTGATTCTTGATCTTAGAGCATAAGCCATTGGTGGTTTGTTTTGTTTTGTTTTGATTTGCTTTTCAGGAAAATTTCCCCAGTGCCCATGTGATCAAGACTCTCCCTCACTTTTTCTTCTGTTAGTTTGAGTGTATCTAGTTTGATGTGGAGGTCCCTGATCCACTTGGACTTAAGCTTTGTACATGGTGATAAGCATGGATCGATCTGCATTCTTCTACATGCTGATTGCCAGTTGAACCAGCACCATTTGTCGAAAATGTTATCTTTTTTCCACTGGATGGTTGTAGCTCCTTTGTCAAAAATCAAGTGACCATAGATATGTGAGTCTTCAATTCTATTCCATTGATCTACCGGCCTGTCTCTGTACCAATACCATACAGTTTTTATCACTATTACTCTGTAATGCAGCTTGAGGTCAGGGATGGTGATTCCCCCAGAAGTTTTTTTATTGTTGAAGATAGCTTTTGTTACCCTGGGGTTTTTTGTTTCTTTCTTTCTTTCTTTCTTTTCTTTTTTTTTTTTTTGTTTATTACAAACGAATTTGCCAGTTGCTCTTTTTAACTCTATAAAGTATTAAGTTGGAATTTTGATAGGGATTGCACTCAATCTATAGATTGCTTTTGGCAAGATGGCCATTTTTACTATATTAATCCTGCCAATCCATGAGCATGGAAGGTCTTTCCATCTTCTGAGATCTTCTTCAATTCTTTCTTCAGAGACTTGAAGTTTTTGTCATACAGATCTTTCACTTGCTTGAGTCACCCCAAGGTATTTTATATTATTTGTTACTATTGTAAAGGGTGTCATTTCCCTAATTTCTTTCTCAGCCTGTTTATTCTTTAAGTAGAGGAAGGCTACTGATTTGTTTGAGTTAGTTTTATATCCAGCCACTTTGCTAAAGTTTTTTTTATCAGCTGTAGGAGTTCTGTGGAATTTTTGGGGTCACTTATGTATACTATCATATCATCTGCAAATAGTGATATTTTGACTTCTTTTTTAATTTGTATCCCTTTGACCTCCTTTTGTTTTCTGATTGCTCTGGTTAGGACTTCAAGTACTATATTGACTTAGTAGGAAGAGAGTGGGCAGCCTTCTTCAGTTCCTGATTTTAGTAGGATTGCTTCAAGTTTCTCTGTTTAGTTTGATGATGGCTACTTGTTTGTTGTATATTGCTTTTACTATGTTTAAGTATGGGCCTTGATTTCCTGATGTTTCCAAGACTTTTAAAATGAAGGCATGTTGAATTTTGTCAAATGCTTACTCAGCATCTAATGAGATGATCGTGTAAACCACGATCTTCGAATTTGTTTATATAGTGGATTATGTTTGTGGGTTTCCATATATTGAACCATCCCTGCATCCCTGGGATGAAGTCTATTTGAACATGATGGATGATCATTTTGTTTTGATCTTGGATTCGGTTTGCAAGGATCTTATTGAATATTTTTGCATTGATATTCATAAAGGAAATTGGTCTGAAGTTCTCTTTGTTGGGTCTTTGGGTTGTGTATATATACGTGTAATTGTGGTTTCATAGAAGGAATAGGGTAGTGTTCCTTCTGTTTCTATTGTGGAATAGTTTGGACAGTATTGGTATTAAGTTTTCTAAGAAGTTCTGATAGAATTCAATACTAAACTCATCTGTCCTGGGCTTTTTTGGTTGGTAGACTTTTAGTGATTGTTTCTACCCCTTTTAAGTTAGACTTTTAATGACTGTTTCTACCCCTTTTAAGTTATGGGACTGTTTAGATAATTCATCTGATCTGATTTAACTTTGTACCTGGTATCTGTCTAGAAAGTTGTCCATTTCACCCAGATTTTTCAGTTTTGTTGAGTTTAGGCTTTTGTAGTAGGTTATGATGATTTTTTTTTATTTCCTTGCTTTCTGTAGTTATGTCTCCTTTTTCATTTCTAATTTTTATTTTAATTTGGATACTGTCTCTATGCCCTCTGGTTAGTCTGGTTAAGGGTTTATCTATCTTGTTGATTTTCTCAAGGAACCAGCTCCTGGTTTTGTTGATTCTTGGTATAGCTCTTTTTGTTTCTATTTGGTTGCTTTCATCCCTGAGTTTGATTATTTCCTGCTGCCTACTCCTCTTGGGTGTATTTGCTTCTTTTTGTTATAAATCTTTCAGGGGTGCTGTCAAGCTGCTAGTGTATGCTCTCTCCAGTTTCTTTTTGGAGGCACTCAGAGCTATGAGTTTTCCTCTTAGCACTGCTTTCATTGTGTTCCATACATTTGGGTATGCTGTGCCCTCATTTTCATTAAATTCTAAAAAGTCTTTAATTTCTTTCTTTATTTCTTCCATGACCATGTTATCATTGAGTAGAGCGTTGTTCAACGTCCATGTACATGTGGGCTTTCTTTCATTTTTGTTGTTATTGAAGACCAGCCTTAGTCCGTGGTGATCTGATAGGATGCATGGAGATATTTCAATCTTCTTGTATCTGTTGAGGCCTGTTTTGTGACCAATTATGTGGTTAATTTTGGAGAAGGTATCAGGAGGTGCTGAGAAGAAGGTATATTCTTTTTTGTTTTAGGATGAAATATTCTATAGATATTTGTTAAATTCATGTGGTTCATAACTTCTATAAGCTTCACTTTGTTTAGTTTCTGTTTCCATGATCTGTCCATTGATGAGAGTGGGGTGTTGAAGTCTCCCACTATTATTGTGTGGGGGTGCAATGTGTGCTTTGAGTTTTAGTAAGTTTTTTTTGTTTTGTTTTGTTTTTTTTTTAATGAATGTAGGTGCCCTTGCATTTGGAGCATAGATATTCAGATTGAGAGTTCATCTTTGTGTATTTTTCCTTTGAAGACTATAAAGTACCCTGCTTTATCTTTTTTGATAAATTTTGGTTGAAAGTCAATTTTATTTCATATTAGAATAGCTATTCCAGCTTGTTTCTTGGGACCATTTGCTTGGAAACTTTTTTTCCAGCCTTTTACTCTGAGGAAGTGTCTGTCTTTGTCTCAAAGGTGCATTTCGTGTATGCAGCAAAATGCTGGGTCCTCTTTCCATATCTAGTCTCTTAGTCTGTCTTTTTATTGGAGAATTGAGTCCATTGAGGTTGAGAGATATTAGGGATCAATGATTGCTGTTCCCTATTATTTTTGTTGTTAAAGGTGAATCATGTTTGTGTGGCTCTCTTCTTTCAGGTTAGTTGAAAGAAGATTACTTTCTTGCTTTTTCTAGGGTATATTTTCCCTCTTTGTGTTCGAGTTTTCCATCTATTATCCTTTGTAGGGCTGGATTTGTGGAAAGATATTGTGTAAATTTGGTTTTTTCATGGAATATCTTGGTTTCTCCATCTATGCTAATGGAAAGTTTTGCTGGATATAGTAGCCTGGACTGGAATTTGTGTTCTCTTCTGTCCAAGATCTTCTAGCTTTCATAGTCTATTTTGAGAAGTCTGGTATAATTTTGATAGGTCTGCCTTTATATGTTATTCGACCTTTTTTTTCTTACTCCTTTTAATATTCTTTATTTAGTGCAGTTAGTGTTTTGACTATCATGTGACTGGAGGAATTTCTTTTCTAGTCCAATCTATTTGGAGTTCTATAGGCTTCTTGTATGTTCATGGGCATCTCTTTCTTTAGGTTAAAGAAGTTTTCTTCTATAATTTTGTTGAAGATATTTACTGGCCCTTTAAGTTGAGAGCCTTCACTCTCTTCTATACCTATTATCCTTTGGTTTGGTCTTCTCATTGTGTCCTGAATTTTCTGGATGTTTGGGGTTAGGATCTTTTTGCATTTTGCATTTTCTTTGACAGTTTTGTCAATGTTTTCTATGGTATCGCTTTCCCCTGAGAATCTCTCTTTGATTTCTTGTACTCTGGTGGTAATGCTTGCATCTATGACTCCTGATCTCTTTCTTAGGTTTTCTATCTCCAGAATTGTTTCCCTTTGTGATTTCTTAATCTTTTATTTCCATTTTTAGATCCTGGATGGTTTTGTTCAATTCCTTCACCTGTTTGGTTGTGTTTTCTTGTAATTCTTTAAGGGATTTTTGCATTTACTCTCTTTAAGTCCTCTTTAAGGGCTTCTACCTGTCTACCTGTGTTGATCTGTATTTCTTTAAGGAAGTTATTGATGTCCTTCTTAAAGTCATCTAGCATTCTCTTGAGATATGATTTTAAATCAGAATCGATCATGTGTTGGAGTATCCTGGACTTCCTGTGGTGGGAGAACTGGGTTCTGAGGATGCCAAGTAATCTTGGTTTCTGTTGCTTATGTTCTTGTACTTGCCTCTTGCCATTTGGTTATCTCTGGTGTTAGCTGGTCTTGCTATCTTTGACAGTGATTTGACCCTCCTGCATATCTGTGTCTCAGCACTCCTGGGAGAACAGCTCTCTCAACAGGATCTGGGCACAGAGGGCTGTGCCACAGGGTCAGTTCTGGGCAGACAGAAACTGGAAAGATCCTGTCCCAGACTGCTTCTTCTAATCCTTTCAAGTAATTTCACTCCCTGTAATCGTATGGGAGACATTTTTATTCAAATCACCACAGCCATCAACAAGCAAAAGAGAGAGGCCTCGGGGGAAAACAAATAAGCCATGATGACATCTCATTCTCACACTTATACCTGCAAGGACTGTGAGAATAAATTGTTCCAGTCACCTAGCCAGCGTTACTTTGTCAATAGTATTTGGCATTCCTAAAAAAGGTGAATGCAGTGTCCATGTTGAATTTAATGGTTCTATACATTCACACTGTGGAAATTAGACTCAGATCATATAGTACTAAGTAACTATTTGATGATGATGATGATGGTGATGGTGATGTTGTTGATGATGATGGTGGTGGTGCTGGTGGTGACGATGATAACTTATATTTTTTTAATCAATTACCTATAACAATACTCCTGGGTACTTGGAACATTGGATCATTACAACTAAAAGGCAGTATAAAGATAGTAACACCACACTCCCAGAAATAGAAAGTATGATCTACTGCTGACTTTACCATTTATTGTCTAAGGATAATTGTGACAGCCAATTTATCAGCGTGACAATCTCTAGAGCTACTCTTGTAGCAAACTTCTGGGCATACCTGTAAACATGTAGGTGAGATTTCCTTCTTGGCAATCCTGTGAGGTATTATGTAGGTTAGGTTAGCCTCTTGGCACACTTAGGAGGAATTCTTGATTAAATTAGGTGAAATGGAAGACTCATTCTTAATGTGATCAGCACCTTCCAAAGGCAGTGGCCCAGACATAAGGAATTCTGAAGGAAAAGCCTTTGCTTTTCGCCTTCTTTCCTTCACATCTTTACCCAGTTTTTACCACTGCTACTATTGCAGCTGCTGCCACCGCTGCTGCCACTGCCGCTGATTCAGAGCCCAATGTCTTCAGTATCCCAATATGAACTGAAAACTAACATCTCTCCAGGAATCCTCCAGGCATTTGGTGCCATCTTGGGACTGATGAGCCATCCAGCCTCATGAACTTAGCAACTACCAAGTTCTCAGATGTTCCAGTATAAAGCAGTCATTGTTGGACTACCCAGACCACATTATGTAAGCCAATCTCCTACTCCTTTATAATATATATTCGTTTTATTGTTCTCTTACTCTATAAAATATAACTCTAACTAATATAGCAGTGCTCTACCTTGAGCCTTTCTTTCCTTTGAAGAGTACTTGACTCCTAATGTAATATTTTATGGCTCCTTATGAGTCCCATAAGTAAAAACTGATTTTTTAAATTTTGTTCTCTGGAAGTGTCCATTGTTGTTACTTTTAAACCAAAGGGACAAAGCCAATACTTAGAGGTTCATATTTAGGCAATAATCACTTCTACTAGATTGATGTAGTTATTTGAACATTGTCCTATATGACCTGCATTATATCTGACACCATTAACAAGAACAGAGTTTATTTGATAAGAAATGACAAGCATTGTGTTAACTGCATATCTATCTTGATGTAGCATTGATCTATAATCATATGGTTTTGCCTATTGCAATGAGTCCTTTTCTTCAGGGAATATATTCTGAAACAATGGGTGCCAGAAATCACAGGTGGTTATGAATCATATGCATTGTGTGTTTTCTTTTCCTTTACCTATACACCCAAGCTAAAACTTAACTTACAGACTAGGATGAAATTAACTATGAAATCAACAATACTAATATCACAGGTAAGTCAGAAAACAGAGTGCAGTGAAAGCTATGTAAAAGCTATGAATTGTTTAATTCTGTAATATTCCATTTAATATTTTTGAGCCACAGCTGATCTTAGAAAACTAAACTAGAAAGTGAAAAACCATGGACTCCCTGTAGTGGGTGAATCACTGGTGTGTGGGATGTGTGCATGTGTGCTTTATAATAGCCTGACTTCTTAATGACAGAAAATGAGATGAAACTCGCTTGGATCAAGAAAGGAATTACTGGCTAATAAAGCCTCTTAGGCCCACGATCCAGAACAGGTCCATGGCTCCAATATTGTATCTCCCTCTTATATGTTGGTTTGGTTTTGGTTTTTCTTTTGGTTTTATGGAGGGATTTTTTTTGGGGGGGAGGTGGCTTTGGTTTGTCTTTTCTTCATTATCTTCCCTGATTGTCCACCAAGATAAGGAAAGCACATTGCACTGCCATATTTGGTATTGTAGGCATCTTGGAGTTTCAAAGAATGGATCCGATACAAGAACCCATTGCTTGCAGCTAGGCAATGGTGATTTTCATTGAGGATGCAGGTAGGTCTCATGCATTTTCCCAGTGCATTTAGTCCAATCTCAGAAGCGCCATCTCGGCACTTCAAAAGAGCTTTCACGGTCTCAGTACTGTTTAAAGTCCAAAGTCTCTTCTGAGACTCAAGGCAGCCTCTTAACTGTAGCCTCTTCTACAGTTTAAAAAAAAAATCAAATTACATATTTCCAATACATAATGGCACAAAATATGCATTGTCATTCCAAGATGGAGAAATGGGAGCAAGGTGAAGAAATACAGTACCAAAGATCAAAACTCAGCAAGGTGAACAACAAATCCTAGAGTTCTAGGTTCTATGTCTGATGTTGATTTCTAGGACTTTAATTTCAAATGACTTAGATGGCTCAGTCCCTCTATCTTTGCAGCCCAAAACATACATCCCTTTCTCATGGGCTAATGCCACTCTCTGTACGCAGTTTCCCTTGGCAGATATATCCTGGCTTTGACATCTCCAGCATCTTGGGGTCTCCAATGGTACCCAGGCTTTCCTTTTCACAGCTTCACTTAGAGGCCTTCCAAGTTCTCCTACCTTATCAGGGTCTTCACATAAGAACTCCTCTACTAAGGCTGCCCGACCTCAGCATCTTTCTGAAACTACAGAGAGCCTGTTTCTATGATCCTCACCTTTGCATCTCCCAGGCCTCTAAAGTCAGCACCCTGTGGATGACGCTGACAAGTTCTCCAGCCAGTTTCCAATGGACCCTGACTCCTTTTAATCACATTAGCATCAGCTTTAGTTAACAGCTGCTTTCTAGGACCAGAAAGCTTTTTAGGCCTTTTCCTTTTGCAAACTGGAAGGTAATCTGGGCAGAGACTTACCAGTAGGCACCTTTCCCTTTATTCTAATGCAAAGCAGGAGGTTTTTCTCATTCAAACCACCATAGACTTCATCCTCCTGAAGTATGCCTTTAAAAGTTACTACAGCTACCAGTGGATCATCGCAGTCTCTGCTAGAAGTTGTGTCCCCAGCTTCAGACTATGAAGCAATATTCTTTCCCAGCCAATATTCTAAAGCTAAGAGCCCTATTCAGGCCTCTACTCTAAATTCCAAGTCCTCTGAGATGGCTGGCCCAGGCTCTGCAAGGCTGCCACGTAGTCACTTTCAACTGTCTCTTGTCTCTGAAAAGTACTAGGGCCTCCCGGACAGATGTTTCATTATATCGGTTATAATTCTCATTAACTCTCACAGCCCAGCAAAGGGAATGTTAAAGAGCACGCGAAGCAAACACAGAGGAAGATGACTTGCATTGAGAGGACTAGGGCAGGAAACAGAAGAGAAGTCCTGAGAGAACTACAGACAGATGCACCAGCAACACAAGAAGTTCATATCCTCGGTCTTAATACGTGAAGTCAAAGCTGGAGGATTGGGCTGGAGAGATGACTCAGTAGGTAAAAGTATTTGCCACCAAACTTGACAGCCTGAGCTCAATCTCCAAGCCCCACATGGTGGAAAGGAAGAACTGACTCCCACAAGTTGTCCTTTGGCAACACGCACACATACTCACTCCCCCACAAAATAAATAATGAAATAAATGCTTTTTAAACTGGACAGTCACTGCTAAAAAAGCACATTGCTCTGCAAAAACAAGATGCCTACAGAGTTCCAGTTGCTTAGGAGACATGTGCTCTGCAGTCTTGCACAGTGGAGTGATGGCCCTTAACAATAATATACTGGATATTCCAAAGTAGCAAGAAGGTTCAGCATAGAGGATACAGACCTGTCAATGACCTTGATAAACTCCATACAAATGTGCAGATCTTTTTCCCCCTTGATTTATTTATTTATTCACTTTACATGCTGGTTGCTGCCCCCTTCCTCCTGGTCCCTCGCACCCACAGTTCCTCCCCTACCCTCGCCTCATCTCTCTGAGAGGTTGGAGGCCCCCATGGATACCCCTTCACCCTGCAAACATGCAGATCTTAATGGTCAGTTAAAACTAAAATTAAATGAGATGTCTCCAAATAAGTAGAAATATAAGGCATTATGGAGTTGGGATATGAGATATAGATGTCTTCCAGAAAGAAAAATAGGAGACAATGTTTTAACAGAAATGTTTTTTGGAAGGGAAATCTTCAAGTTGGAAGGCTACACTGACTACTAGACAGGACGACCAAAAACAAAACAAAAATTTCCCATAGGAGTTCAACAGAATCCCCAAATCTTAAGAATAAAAAGAAATCTGCCCTTGCTTGCCAGGAAAAGAAAGCCAGGTAGCTCAGACAGGAGAGAAGCAACATAGCAATGTCTGATCTACACCATCAGAAGTCAATGTGGTCCAGGGATTGCTGGTGGGAAAATCGGTAAGAACGAAGTCGCAATTTCATGCAAGGGAGAACAAAGATGAGCATAAAAAGTTTCACATGCCCAGAGTAAGGGGTGGAAAAAGACTCAAGAAAACAGATGTTTTAAGAAAGAGGGAAATGACAAAAGAAATAATATGGAAGTCAGGTGAGCTCCTACCCCACTGGATCACACCCAGTCTGAGAAGATTCAAATACAGAACTCCCTCCGGCTTCTTAGTGTACACTATTGGTCCCCTGCCTCAACTAGGATCTCAGCCTGAGGCAGGCAGAGTTATTTCACTCTTGTCTCCTTCATGTCACTGAAAGAAAATCCAGCCAAACATCCCTGGGCAGAAGCTCAGGAACCATTGTCAGGCGACATTACAAATCAACACACCAGCCTCTGTTTTATCAGCTTCAGCCAAGTAATTGAATAGCTCCCTGCCTCCCAACAGCACAGGGCCTAGAGGAAAGGGGCCCAGGCAGAGGCAAGCATCTGCTCTCAGGTCACTGTGGGGACAGCCAGAGCCTGCATTTCCCTATCTCCCAGGCAGAGACCACGCCCTCCAGCAAGCACAGAGAGCCTATGGAGCAAGGAAATGGGGTTCAGAATCAAGGGGCCTGTGACCCATCCTTGGGATGCTGCCCTGGGGGTTCATTTGTCATTCTCCCAGCCAGAGTCCCCTCCAGGATTAAATGGAGCCCCCACAATTCCAGTGTTAGAAACTTACCACTTAAATTCATATAGCAATATTTGAAATGAGGCTTTAGGGGAGGGGACTGGGGTTATAGGAGCTCGGGGGTGGGGAGAAGGCCTACAGGACACAGTGTTAATAAGGAGAAGAAAGGGAGCCAAGTCAGCTCCTTTCACCAGGAGCTGCCTCTACCTGGTTGTGGTACAGGAAATTGCATCCAGTTATAGCAACAGGTCTTGAATAGTCCCATTCAAGTCTTTAGAGTTTTCCCTCTATGGTGATATGGAAGCAGCTGCGTTTATATTTATCTAGTTCTACAAAAGCCACCCAATTCCTAAATTCTCAGATCTCATGCCTCCCTTCACCAGCCTTTCTAGCCACAGCAAGGACCCACCAGGACCCCGCTGGCCCTCCATGTCTTTACCTCCCATACGAAGAAGTCAATGGAGAAGGACTGCCCCAGAGACAAGACAGGTGCCCTCTGCGTCCTTCCTCTGCGGCCTTTCTTCTGTTTTTGGTCACTTAGGTCTCAGACTGCTTTTCTGTTGCCGCCCCTGTTCCCTTTTCTAAAGACTTGCATGTTCTCAGGGCTACCACCACTCGCCCCAGGTCAGTCTTAATGTTTGTGGGTGTGCCACCCCAACCCCTCCAGGGACTAGACATTTTATTCCAAAAAGACTTTGATTTGGATATTGTCTTAGTTTACGTTTCATTGCTGTGAAGTGATACCATGATCAAGGTAACTCTTATAAAAGAAAACATTTAACTGGGGCTGACTTACAGTTTTAGAGGTTCAGTCCATTATCATGATCTGAAAGCAGCCAGGAGAAGACTTGTGGGTCCGAGTTCCATCTGCCTCAAGGCACAGCCTCTGGGGAGGCGAAACACAGGGGGTTTGACTGTGCTTATCTCAATCCACCAGGGATAGAGCATGTAGCCTGGAGCTGGGGGAAAGGGAGCTCTGGCTTGTCTCATCTGTGATTGTCCTTAGCTTGGGGAGGCAGGCTGGAAACATAGAGAGGCCTTCTACAGGAGATTTAGCTGTGGCTTTATAGGTGAAGACCTGCACATTCCCCATGGTGGTGATAGATGAGACAGTTCATGTTTATCCATATAGTTTATTGGCTGTTCCTTGTGGAAAATGGATGCATAGTGTACCATACCCACTTCTCAGGCTAGACCAGAGATTAAATACCTTTTGCAGGGAGGAATGTCTGAGAAGGGACATTTATTGGCTAAACCCTCAGAACCTCTAGGTCCTTCATTAGCATAGAGAACTCTGTTCTGGGCCTATGTGACCACAGGTCACATTTTCTTATGTAGGAGGGTGGCACATGTTCCAAGCTAGGAATCTGGCAGGAAGCAAGGAGTCACCTAGGTCTCAGGTGTGTGCCCACGAAGTCTCCGGGTCTCAACCTGATCTACCTTATCAAGCTACCTGGCATGGTTTTACGGGATCCAACAAAGACTCATCTGTCTTGGGCAGAACTTGAGCATAGGATCTCAAAGTCCACCCCAGTGATGCACATCTTCCAACAAGACCACACCTCCTAATAGTACTTCCAATGGGCCAAGCATATTCAAACCACCACAGGTATCTTCCTAGATTCAAAGAAGGAACACACATCTAAGTACCAGAGCATTGAGGAGAGCTTGCTTTTGGTAGTCCTTTGTGAAATGGAAATTTCTGGTTTCTTTGGAGACTCAGTTGTATCATGTGATATCTTTCTGTAAGCTGTCTGTGAGAGGATGTTTTTACTGAAGCAAACACATGGGAGGATGTTTTGCTAAGACACAGACACATGGTGTTTTTCTAGAGGCAGTCTAAGAAAAGGGCATGTGATATTCTGCTAGAGTGGAAGCTTGAGAGAACACGTGATGTTTGGAAAGGATATGAATATAGCCCAACAGACAATGGGTGACACTGGATGATACTGATATACCTTGCCATTCTTTGCTGGTCATTGTTGGGCTTTATTGACACTGGTCTTCACTGACGACAATGGGTGGTATTGGTGTATCTTACGATTCTAGGTTGGTCATTGTTGGTCATGACTTCATAGAGAGAAACACCAAAAAACTTCTGGTGGTCTTCTGGCAGCTTCTTGCAGCTTCCCCTATCTTGGGCCCATCAGCAGAGCCTTGCTGTTTCTTCTGGATCAACATGCCATTGCTGATTTGTGAATGGTGTTTTTGAGTAGATCAAGCCACAATAAACACAGAGGTGCAAATACTCTATTGTATGCTAACTACGATTCTTTCAGGACATGCCTGGAATAGTATATCTAGTTTACATATTAGTTCTGTTTGGTTTTTTTTTTTTGAACAATTTCCATGTTGGTGGTATTAGGATCTGATGGATGTACTATTGCAGTTCCTTTCCCCTGTTTCTTTCCTAGTGTTTGCTCTTAGCTTATAATGATCGTATTAGGGCCTGAATATCGTGAAACCTCTATGAAGTTTTGAATTGTTTTGGTTTGGTTTTGTCTCTCTGTTGTCATAGTTTGGTTTTGTTTTACAACAAGGTCTTATTTTTTAACTTTATATTCCAGAGTAGCCTTTATTTTCTACGCTACTCTCAAACTTGTGAATCTTCTGCCTCCAGGGATCTGACTCCTGGGATCATAGGCACCAACTCAGATTCAATTGTTTGTTTGTTTGTTTGTTTGTTTGTTTGTTTGTTTGTTCAAGATAGGGCCTCACTTAATGGGTCAGGGTCAAACTCACCATCTAGTTTCACCCGACCTCAGACTTGTGATAATCCCCCCACCCCCTGCATTAGTTTCTCAAATGCTAGGATTCTAAGCAACAGCCACCACCATGTCAGTCTTTTTTTTAAAAAATGAACCAAAGATAGAGTTTGTAAAGAAAAGGTTTTAGTGCAGATTTAAGTACAAGTAGGAAGAGATAGAGGGGGAAAGAAGATGGGAGAGAGAAGGGTAGTCTTAAAAAGCTTAAGTATGAGACAATTATAAATGGATGCCTGGCGGTATCTGTTTGTATGCATGCTATATATTATTTAATAGATTAAGGAAATGTTTCCTATATTTATTTTTGTCAAAATAATTTTGCTCTGGTGAATGAGATGATGCAATCATTTATGAGGAACATTGCACGGAATTACAGGCAGAGAGGACTTCAAAAGTCAAGGAAAGCCAAAGAATTCAGTGTAGCCCTGATTTTCTGAGACTTATTTTTGACTTGAAGCACCTTTAGCCTGTGATGAGCTGTTGGATGACATCTGCCCTAAGTGTCTCAAACCTGGATTACAGGATAGCTTCTTCAAAGACCTAGTATAACTGATGTAGAGTCCTTCTAGAAACAAGAAGCAAGATGGGAAAGAGGTCACATTTCCTGAGCATTAACTCAGTTTAACTCCTTTCTATCCCAGAAGGTAACTGCTTTTATCACTTCCAGTTTGCACATAAGAAAACTAAGGTCTGGAAAGGCTAAATAACACTAATGACACAGAATTGGCAGGTTTCTGAGCCAGCACCCATGCTCTCAGCTACTTCTAGTGTGTGTACTGTCCAAGTGATCAAAGTGATCAAAGAGCATCCAGGCTCAGAGCCAGTCAGCACAGAGATAATGGGGCCAATGTGCTTCCCCCAGCTTAGGCAGGAAGTGAGAGCCTGGGTGGAGTCTTACCTCTAACCTGTTCTTCAGTGTCCTCCCAGTTAGTGACAAGCTATGAAAAGATGTGAAATGCCAACATTCATACCTGATGAGGCCTGAATACCATACTAAGAGGGTAAGGGACCAAAGCTAAAAGCAGACAGCCCAGAGGGCACATTTCTTTCAAAGCTATTTGGAGTAACTGTTGTCAAGCATGTGCATACTATGGAGAGACCTATGGAAGGACTAAATCAATTTCATGTTTGACTGTGTGAGCCATCTCCCAAATCCATATGTTGAAAACTCAATTCCAAACACAGTAGTGCTGAGAGGTAGAGCATGATGAGAAATGTTTGGGATGAGGGCGGAGCTCTCATAGATAGTTAATACTGCTATCAAAGAGGTTTTAGGAACCTGAGTTTTTGCTTTCCTGCTCTTCTGTCATGCAGGACTCTGTTGCTCTTCTTTCCTTGCCATTCAGCCTTCTGCCAAGTGAGGGTATTCAAAATATCTGTACCTTGATCTTGGACATTATAGCATCCAGAACTAAGAAAATAAAATTATTACCCACCCTTAGGCATTGTGTTCCAGCAGCAAGAGGAATAACACAGACTCTAAAAGGTAGTTCCTTAGCTGCGTTAAGGGCTGCCATGGATGTGAACTCCCAGCCACTGGCCAGTCTACAAATGATACATCATCAGCTCAAAACTATTGGGTGTCTTTGACCCCCACCTAATTCTTCCCCAAGTCTGCTCCAGACAGACAGTGTGATATCATAAATATTTGCTGTAAGCTGCTAAAGTTGATGGGTAATTTGTTACACTCAAGCAGATGGTGAGCTTTGAGACCTCCTGAAGAGGTGATTCAACATCACAATGGATCTGGCATGGTGTCTGAAGTCTGAAAGTTCCTATGGAGAGATTTACCCCCGTGGGAAGAGAGATGATGATTTTCTGACTGATGTCAGAACCGATTTTATCCATTTACGAAGGACTTAAATGAGACATGACATTGGTCCAGGATCTGGGGACATGTCTGAGTTAGACTCCCTTTATGGGCCACTCTGAAATGAAGCTCTGAACACGCTTACGAGGGTGGAAAGGCAGAGTCCTCACAGTAGCTCTACTCCAACTTCTCCAGTGGGGCCGGTATGGAGAACTCACGTTCTTCTATCTTTGGCTCTTCCTGCATGAGGGAGGACAAACGTAGTCACACAGAAGAATAGGGATGCTCAGGGAAATAACCAAGAGTTTGTGCAGCAATCCGCTTTGCCCCAACCAGGCCAGTGGCAGCACCAGCCATAGGATGAAACATGAGGTCAATGCCATTGCTTATAATGCTCAGAGTATAGTCTGCAATGAAGTATAGTCGAATAGTAAAGAGTAATAGCAAAAGTAAGTAGCAGACCAATTACTGTTCTCACTGGAGACGGTGGGGAGCTTCTCTAGAAGATACTGTCTGAGCCGGTACTTCAGAGTGAGTGCTGAGCACCAACACGGAGAGGGTATGACAAGAGGAGAACCAGTGCTTGCCAAAGCAGAGATGCGTGTGCCCACAGTCTGTCAGGGAACAGGAAATGCTTAGAAAATCAGGAGGATTTCATAGGAACCAGGAAGGAAGCCTTTGGTGCACATGTGATGGAACACACCTACAACTACAGATTACAGAGTGCTGAGGGACAGGGAACATGAGTTCCAGGCAAGCCCTAGATAGGTGGTAAATTCAAGGCTAATACAGACAAACATGGAAAAGCCTGTTTCAGCAAAGATAGAGAATGAAGAAAGAAAGAAGAAAGGAAGAGAAAAAGAACGAAAGAGAGAAAGGGAGGGAGGGAGATAAAAAGGAAAGAATCCATGGCCAACACCCCTTCAGCTTGGAAGCACATCCTGCTGGCAGTAACACTAACACTTCCTAAGGTAACCAAACTTTCTTTAGGAATGGAGGCAACATTCTTTGAAGGATTCAAAACTCCCCTATTCCCAACATCACAAAATCTCCCAGTGCTTCCAACAACCCAAGTCTCACGACTCCCAATATTCTCAACATTCCAAACTTTCAGCGTGCTCCGCATTCCTAATACCCCCAATATGCTCAGAATCTCAGCACCCTTCGAGATTTCCAGGTTTTCCCAGGGAGCAGCATCATATTACAGAGTAAATCCTGTCTCCTGGAGTCAAATATCCAGCCTCAACTCCACAAGAGTAGAACCGCCTTTACTGAACAACCACAATCATTTCCTATACTTACAACTATAACATATTAAATATTCATACTACCTCAAAACGCACACACTGAAGCTCTGATCCCTTATTCTGTGTTACGGAGGTATGGCTTTAAGTCTCAATCACATATAAAGTCATGAGAGTAAAGTCCACACAGCTTTTAAAATATGAGTCACCAGAGTTGGCACACCTCTCTCTGCCCCCGCTCCTCTGTCTGTCTTCATCTCTGCGTCTCTCTGTCCATGTCTCTGTATCTGTATCTCCTGCTCCCTTCTTCTGTGTGTGTTCATGCATGTCTATCCCAACATGTGGGGACACAGAAAGAAGGTAGTCATCTGCAATCGAAAAGATTTTGCACACTTGGAGCCCATCTGTACTGTCATAAGACCTTACCCTCCTTGCCCCCAGAACCTAGTCAGTGATACTATCTAATGGCAGTTTGCTAGAACAAAGACCAGAATTCTAGACTTGGGCAGGCAAGGGTTTCCTTTCTATTTTTTTTTAATTTTATTTTTTGTTAGATATATTTCTTTATTTACATTTCAAATGTTATTCTCTTTCCTTGTTTCCTGTTCATAAGCCCCCTCATCCCCTCCCCTCCCCCATACGGGTGTTCCCTCCATTGACCCCCTTACCGAATCCCATCCCGACATTCCCCTGCACTGGGGGTCCAACCTTGGCAAGACCAAGGCTTCCACTTCCACTGGTAAGGGTTTTCTTTCAATGGCAGAAGTCAAGAGGATTCGTTTGCCTGAGTTAACCCTCAAAACAGGGCATAGGTCATAAACAGGGCTGCTCAGTAAACTGTCAGTCTTCAGGAGATATTAAAGGGTGGGGAAGTCTTGAGGTGAAACTGTCATTCCAGTATTGACATGCCTCCTCATAGCGATGGGGCAGTGGGAACAAGGTGGTTAGTGAAGTCCTGACCCAGGCCCATGAGAGAGGTGGGCAGGAGTCAGGGAGATAAGGCCTGGGGTACTGATGAAATGTCATGATTCACTTTTACACAGGCTGAGAATTCACCATTTTCTAGTAAGTTGTGGGCTTCATGGATGTAAGATTCTTCTGTGAGGTTAAAGGTTTTGATCTCTCTTCCTTTTAAAAAATAAATTGTGTGATATTTTAATTACATCACTTTCCCCTTTTCCTACATTCTCTCAAACCCTCTCCTATCACTACCTTGCTCTTCTTCAAATCTGTGCCTCTTTTTCTCTCATTGGTGGTGTTTGTGGTAGTAGCATCGGTGGTGGTGGTGGTGGTTGTGGTCCTAAATACAAAAATACAACCTGTCCATTTTCAGGGCTAACCAATTGGTATTGGATAACCAATTGCTGAGTTCTTTCCTGGAGAAGACTATTTCCCCCACCTTCAGCATTCTTTAGTTATCTGGTGTGTTTTGTGCAGGGTTGAGCCTCACAAGCTTTCCCACATCCCCTTTAGCATCTCTACTATGCTATTCTTGTTTAGTTTATGGTTAGGCAGTTGCATTGATGAAATAGATGGGTGTAACTCTGACATTTCTAGAAGACACATCTCACAGCAAACACCCTGTTCCTCTAGCTTTTACAATATTTCTGCAACAATCCCTTAGCCTTAGGGGTAGGATCTGTGTGGTAGATATCAATTGAAAGTAAGCACCACATTATAGTTTACTCTCTGCGCTTTTATTGGTTGTGGCTTTCAGTAATGGTCTCCATCTGTTGCAAAGAGAAGTTTTCTACCTGTGTGTATAAGGACAAGAACATAGAATGTGGATATTATGTAATTATATAATTAGATATTTTGTGTGTTTAGAAAAGTAGGAGTTATGGGTTCTCCTCTAAGATCCAGGAGTAACTGCGGAAACCAGAAAAGGTAAAAAGGAGCCGTGGGTGTGCTGCAGGGGTTGGATGGATTGGAGGCAGGCACCTGAGGCGGGAAATGAACAAAATGGGGGTTTCTGATTAGGAAGGTGGGACAAATATAGAAGTAGGATAGAGAAGTGTATAGTAACAGAAGGGATTCCAAAACTTTCATAAGGAATCATAATACTGACTGTCTGCCTAAAATGCCTATAATATTCTAAAGTGGGCATATGAATATACACATTTGGCTTACCTGACATTTTCTTTTCTAGGCTGACAATGACTGTTCCATCCATAGCAAAGACCGTCTAACAGAAACTCCAACACCAAGCGTGAGAAGACTTCCTTTACCTTGTAAGTCAGGGTTACCCAAGGGACACTCCAAACATACAGCCTATTGCTAATGGCTTTGGTTATTCTACAGTGGTAGAAGAAGGTCCCCATTGCCAAAGACAGCATGAACTTTGAAGACAAGGTCCAGAGGCTCCATATCTCTATCTGACCTGAAAGTCCTATTCCTTCCTGAGGGCTAGTTTTCATGAAAGCAGAAGGTACCAAGAAAGCTTTCAAAGAAAGAAAGCAATCAACAGCCCCATCCAACTATGATACCCATTAATGAACCACAACAACAACCAGCGTGTAGTGGTAACCCAAAGGCACACATACTTTGACAGTAACCAGCATCTCTGTCCTTGTACTCTAGACCCAGTCAACGAGAGAGAAATTATGCCTGCTACTGAAAATATAACCAACTACCCAGGACTAGTGGTGTCATGGTCTAACCTCTCAACTAAAGCATTGCTTTCTCTGTGTGTGCTCACGCCATGTGCAAATGCAGCATGCCTCTGTCCTCCCCACCCGTTCACCTCCACGATAAGGGAGCTGTCATCATCTTCTCCTACAGGAGTCATTTCTTTTCCAGGATTTTGTATGTTCAGCACAAGAAAATAGTTAATGATTATTATTGCAATTTAAACATATAGTATTTGTCTTCATTTATGCCTTTGCCATAATAGAAATAGAAAACAACAATTTGGTGTTCTTTGGGGTGTTGTTTACAGCTGTCAGAGCATTCAGTGGCATTTACAGTTTTCCAACTATGATTAGGATTATACCTGTTTTCACTTTAATATACTGGCAGTAAAGTTTATCCTCAACAACTCCTTCTGTATGCTTAAAATTAACTCTAAAGCATTTATTTTTAAAAATCATTAGCGCATGAATCTCAAAATTTCAAAAAATATTGCTTCATGTTTATACAACATAATTCGTTTATTTTTATTTTTAATTCGTTTTTTGGAGATCATATTTACATCGTCTTCACTTCCCCTTCCCTTCACCCAAACTCTCTTCCATCTGAGGCAAGTTCTGCATCCACAGGTTCAGCCAAATGCAGACTGAAATTTTCCTAAAAATGATTGCCTCTGTACCTAACAAGTGCATATATCTTCTTGCAATTATTATCTAACAATATAGAACAGTAGCTATTAATATAACATTTGCATTCTGTATGGTTTTATAATTTAACTTATGTGGGAGGCTGCATGTAGGTTACATGCAAATACCGTGCCATTTTATATGAGGGACTTGCATTGTGGATTGGGTATTTGTGGCCTATCTAGGAGCCCTGTATTCTCGTATCGTCTACCTGCTTATTCTCCCATAAGGAAAGGTACAAGTGAGTCAACTCAGAGGAAAGTAAAAGGGGGACCTCTGCCTTCCTTTCTCTTTTTGAGTAAACATGATGATTACTATTTCCCATTGCTGTTCCCTAAACAATGCAGCATAACATATACCATTGTGTTAGCGACTCAGTGTTAGCCTTTGTAAGTCAACTAGAGGTGATTTATGGGATATATGAGGGTTTGTGTAGGTTACATGAAGGTCCCATAAAACCATAGCATTTTTTCATTAATTGGTTTATTTATTCACTTTATATTTTAATTGCAGCTCCTCCCTTTTCTCTTCCCTGTCCCACCCTTATAAATCTCTCTCTCCCATTTACTCCCAGTCCTCCCAGTGCCTCCAGTACCCCCTAACATTTTATCTAAGAGACTTGAACATCCTCAGATTTAAGAATCTGTGGGTGAAAGATATCCTGGAGCAGACCTTTTGCAGCTCCGAGGGATCATAAGCCTGATGCTCAGAATATTAAAAGCAAAACAAGCAAACTCCTGGGCCTAGCACATGAATTTTCAGCAGCATAACGTGGCTCACCTATGTATATTAGGTGTGTTTAGGTATCTCATGAGCAGCCTCATGTACCCATCAGGATGTTACAAAGCATCAGGCCACCAGTTCCATCCTGCAGACTGTCCTCTGGGTACCAGGATCTCAGGGCTTCTGGCTTAGATGCTCTTAAAGACAGAAAAACCTCTTTCAGAAACCCTTAGTCTATATCCCAGGCCACTGTTTATCAGTAAGAACACTGTGAGAGACTGATGAAGCACCCAGGCAGCCCCCAAAGTGGGGGCTGGACGCTTTTACCTTAGCCTCACAGGAACACTCAGCAGCTATATTTTAAGAAGAATGTGGCTAGCTGGCTGGCTTCTGAACCAGAAGCTGGCAGAGCTGGGCACATGTGCCCCATGGCAGGCACCCCTGTGAGGAGAGAATGAGTGACTGAGAGGTGGTAGTGATGGAGGAGCAGAGTGCATGCACTGCGGAGATAAGTGGAACTGGCCCCCTGACAGCAGTGACAGATAAGAGAGAGGGCTGAGATCAATGGTGGGTCATGTCATTATCCAATGGAGACAATGGAATGGTATAAAGTTGGCCAGAGTTTAAGGAAATGCAGACTCAGACCTCCGTCAAGCTGCCTGGATGTGAGAGCACCCTAAATCTTGGCAATGATGGAGGTCTGATATGAGGAATGATCAGCTTTCTAGATTAGACCTCCACAAAGGACCATCATGTCCCAAGATGCTGCAGAAGCCATGTGTGGCTCAGTGACCCTAAGTAGCCAAGGTTCTGGTTGGTACCTAAGAACTGAGTTGTCACCTAAAAGCATGAGGCTATTCATGGCCTGTTTCCACGATCACATCCATGGGCCATGATGCCTCCTGAGAACATAGTTGGGACCGGGTCTGGGCTGCTGCCAAGGGCCATGTCTGTGGCCTTGTCTGTATTGATGTCTTGGTTCATGCTACCACCAAAGGCCACAGGTGCTATAGCTTGAAACTGTGTTGAAGTTTGTCGGCTCTGCTGCTGTGTGGGCCATACTGATCTGAGTGGTCCATACTACTAAGGCCATGGTGTTGTCTGGGTTCATGCTGCTGATGATTGTGTAATCTTATTGCAATTGGGTCTAAACTGATGTTTGTGGCCCATGCTACCACCAAAGGCCACATCGATATCCATGGTCTATATTGTAGCCTGAAGTCATGTTGATATCTATAGGCAATGTTGTCACCAGGATGCCTCATGGTGTGGGTGGCCTGCAATGCTACCCTAGTCCACGGTGACATCCAGGACTACACTGCTGCTGAGGGCCATGTCTGGGTCCGTGGTTCTTTGAATCTGGGTTTATTTGTGTACCCCATGCTACCACGAAAGGCCACGCAGAGGTCTGTGGTTTGTTGATGTTGCTGGTGCAAGGGCCACAACTGGGTTTGTGGTCTGACTAAGGCCAGGTCTAGGTTGACGTCTGTGGCTCAAATCCCAGGTGGATGTTCATGGTTTATGCAGCAACAGGAATCCATGTTGCATCAGAGGGCCTTATCTAGGACCATGACCATATTGCAACTGGGAACCCTATTCATGGTCTGTGCTGATGCCAGAAAACATGTGGAAGTAGATAATCCATGCTCCTAAAAAGTTCCATAAAAAGCAAATACGCTACTTTTGCAGTGATGTTGATGACTGCAGACACCCAGTTGAGAAATCAGGACATGGAAGACCTCTGTGGCAATCATTGCCTTCACTTCACTAAAATAGTATCAGTCTAGACATGAAGCCATCACAGAGAACTCTTAAAAACTAGGATAGGGTGCTGGGGTGTCATCCTCCACAGTAGATGACTTCCAACAGGGATGTGGGGAGGGAAGAACTCAGCTCCATTTAGGAGGCAGCTCTGAGAGTTTGGCCATGCCCCAGTGAATGTATAGATAACATAAATTGGACTTTTTGCCTGCGATGGTAAGAAAAAAGATAGGTTGATGACTTCCATCTCTGTAGCCCCTTATAGGAACTCTGTCCCACCTATACTACCCAACTCCTTAATGCCCTGGCTTCCTAGGATTACCTGGTTTCCATAAAGCAAGGACCAAATCAGCCTAAGCACTGCCCAATACTTAGGCCTATTCATACCTCACTAGTCTAGGTTCAT
Source organism: Rattus rattus (assembly GCF_011064425.1). Classification (NCBI taxonomy): domain Eukaryota; kingdom Metazoa; phylum Chordata; class Mammalia; order Rodentia; family Muridae; genus Rattus; species Rattus rattus. The sequence continues at coordinate 137,256,474 of NC_046155.1, forward strand.
TTCTCTTGAAAGAACATCCCTACTTCTTCATCAACATATGCTGTCCTCTAAATAAGAGTTTCTTTTTCTTCTGGGATCTAACATCTTCCATATTTGGATTCCCATATTCTCTCTCATAGCTCACATTCTTTCAGTGACCTTTAATGGAATCCTATGTGAACTCCCTTCTCACTAACCTCACTGATCCAGTCTTTCGAGCCAGTGTTAGCTCTTACCTCCACCCTCAAGCTACCAAACCTTACAAAACCTTTATTCCTCTTTGTTCATACAGGTCAGGGCCAGACACTAGCCCTCCTATGCCAAAAGACTAGAGATAACCTTTCCTTCCATGGCATATGTCTCCAAATAACTGGACTTAGTTGCTCACAGATAGATTTCTTGCCTACAGGTCCTGCCAGCTGCTATTCTCCTTAACCCTGAGGCTAACAAACTCTAACTCAGTGGACCCCTCTTTACTCTATACTCTTGCTCACAGATCTTCTCAGCCACTGAGCCCTTCAGTTGTTACCTCTTTCTAGCATTGATCCTCCATGCCTATCTCCTTGATACAGTCATTCATCATGGGAACTCCATCCCACTCTCAATCCTGCATCTCTTCTCTCAAGTTCTCCTGTTTCAGAGACTACTCCCTTGACCCATTTTAGCACTAAGTCCGACCTATCTCTTAGCCCCTTCACCCAATACAGAACCACCCCATCATGGACCTCTGACTGATTTATAGACAGGAATTCACAGAAAATACCTCATTAGTGCCTGGATATACTAGAATTCTAGGACACTTCCATTCCCTCCAGTATTTATTTCATCAAAGAAGCCAAACCCCTAGCCTCAGGCATTACTTCTCAACGTGCCAAACCAACCACCCTTGTTAGAAACCTCACACTGGCCAAAAAAAAGTTCTCTATAAATAAATGCATATGCCTACAAGGCATCCACTCCAAGATCCTTGTATCAAAAGAAATGGGTTTCCTTGCTCCCAAAGGGGATCTTATCATGAACTCTGTCTTCATACCTAACCTCCTGGAGGCAAGTCCTTTCCTCTCAAGCAGTTATTATTCACTACTGAGGATACCACAAGGAGAAATACCATGTTTCTGTTTTTCAAAATCATGCTGACTCGCTGGGTAAAAACATAGCACTCACCTACCTCAACCTCACAAAATCCCTACCGACGATCATGTCCTACTAGGCATTATCAAACAATCCTGACTCTAATTCCTCCACTAAAGACATCCTGTCTATCTACACTCTCTATTTTACTCCTCTACCCAGCCCCTCACAACCTTTGTCCAAAACCACACACCATTACAAACCCCAGACAAACAATTTTTACATCTCACTAATGCTTGCTCCACCTGCCAATAAATTAACTCAACATCTGATATCCAAATTCCCCCATTTCCCACTCACCAGACTCAAGGACTCCAAACCAGCATGGGCTGGCAGATCAAAATCATACACATGCTGCTTGCCAAAAACCACAAATACCATTTTATTCTGGTGGGCACATTCTCGTGATGGATTGAGGTCTTATTCATTACTAACGAAAAGGTCCACACAGTAGCCCAAATCTTTATCTATCACATCACACATACTCTTCCATACAAATGGATAATGGCCCTGGGTTCACCTCCTCCATTACTCGACAGATAGCCCATTTTTTTCTCATTCCTTTGGGATTTCATATACCTTATCATCCCCCAATAACCAGGAAAAGTTGAAATATCCAACTACACTTTGAAATAAACTCTAGTAAAACTAGAGCTAAAGCTAGACTGGATTATAAAATACCTACTTTGGGCATTAAGATAAGTGTCCTTCTCTGAAAGAGCTTGAAGGGGCTTGAGACCCTATATGAACAACAATGCCAACCAACCAGAGCTTCCAGGACTAAGCCACTACCCAAAGACTATACATGGACTGACCCCTGGGCTCCAACCTCATAGGTAGCAATGAATAGCTTAGTAAGAGCACCAGTGGAAGGGGAAGCCCTTGGTCCTGCCAAGACTGAACCCCCAGTGTATGGGATTGTTGGGGGGAGGGCGGTAATGGGGGGAGGATGGGGAGGGGAACACCCATATAGAAGGGAAGGAGTAGGGGGAGGGGTTTAAGGGGATGTTGACCTGGAAACCAGGAAGAGTAATAACAATCAGAATGTAAATAAGAAATAAGTTAATAAAGATGGGGGGAAAAAGATAAGTGTCCTTCTGAAGAAGCCTACTGACATTAGCCTCTTCCATAAATAAGATTTCTCTGTCTCTCATAGACCTCACTTTCTCCCTCACAAGCTTCTCCCATTATATCCTTTATCCAACACCTCTATGACAATACACCAACCAGCTTTCATCCTCCCAAGATTCCCATGCACCACTCCCTGCCCTTGTCATTGAGACAACAACTAAGTCTCAATCCCAGACCCCAGTCATGACTCTTACCCCAAAATGGAACAGCCCCATAAAATAGTCCTAACACCCACTGCCACCAAGCCTGTGGGACTTCCCTTCTAAATCTACCTTTCTTGCCTTATAAGAGTAGCCTCTGTGGCCCCATTAAGAGCGAACCCAACCAGACCTTTCTCTCCTAAAATAAACAGACTTCTCCATTCTCAAACAAGAGTTTCTATATAAACACTCTTAATGGCTCTCACTCTACAATAGCTCTGGTCAGTCATCATAAATCGACAGAGGGATCTATGGCTGATTCCAAAATGCACTGGCACCTTTGAAGACCTTCTGGAAGCTCTAAAAGAGCTCTGCCTATAAGGAACTTCTATTCCACTCACTCTAGATTAGTTACAGTTGTTTATGTTAGCTCTATATTTTTCCCACCCCTTCTGTGTGATGCTCTGTGGTCCTCCACTGGTTTCTGTGAGCACTCTTGATGCAGCCCTTCAGGCATAGAACAAGTCACTGTAACCTCAAGTGACTAGATCTAGAAAGAAAATCTACTTCTAATTATTTTTATATCATCTGGATTACAGCCCTGGTCATACACTGTCATCCCTACTTCATCCCTCCTCTGTTCAGCCTTCACCCTTAATTCCCATTCTGAATGACCATAAAACCCACTTCAGTATGCCATTGCCATCTTAATCCTGCTCTTCTGCCTTACAATCACCATAGCTATCCTGCTGACCCAGACCTCACCCTACACTGTTATGTCTTCCAGATACACTGCAGCTGGGAAGACAAGCCTGGCTAACCACTTCCAATGGATCAAAGGAAAAATGTGTACCTTTACTTTGATGCCTTCAAAATAGTGAGACCAGGGTCATGATCCAATTGTGGTGGCCTAGGATGGCAATGGGACTATGATAAATACTTTTGCTTAAACTATAGCCAGGTTGGTGATTAAAACAACCAACAGAATTTTACTCTCTGTATTAGAATTGTGAAATGGCCTATTCAGATAACCTAAACTCCCTCCTCCATAATCTCTCTCTCTCTCTCTCTCTCTCTCTCTCTCTCTCTCTCTCTCTCTCTCTCTCTCACACACACACACACACACACACACACACACACACACACACACACACACTGGCTGCATCAGTAAGGTTCCAAATTCTTACACCGTACGATTCATGTTGACAACAAGGGGCAAGAATCATAATTGATGGTTGTGAGGTGTACCCAGGAGATAAAGACCTTAATTTATTTCTGTCCCACTATCCACCCTCTGCAGTTGCTATTCAAGTCTCTATTTCACAGTTTAAACCTCTAGCCCTCTGTTCTGGGACTTACCACCTCACCCTGCTGTGACTCTGCCTAGTTTTACCCATTATCTCCTGGGACACACTAACTCCACCCTTGCTCATGACTGCTGAATCTTTATTTCTCTTCAGGGCCTAGGAGGATCCAATATCTATCCAAATCTTCACCAATCTCCTTAGTTCACTAACTCCAACCCTTCTTAGACAAACTACATGCATCACCAACACCACAGCCAGCAATACTTCCTGCTCCAATTCAATCATTATCCAGAGACCTCTCAGAGCCATTAATGGAACTCTTTTCCTCTGCTCATTGGAGAATTTCCTCAAAACATTCATATTGGCTATTGCTAAGATTCCCAAGAACCTGAAACTAGATGGGTTACTAGCCTAGGAAAAAATGTAGTAATGTTACTCTGCTTAAGGAACATAGAATTAAATGACTCCACATGACATATTGCTATACGCATCAACCTGTGCCTTATTAACCCACATCAGAGAAAATCCTTCTCACCATAGATGGAAGTTAACACAACTGGACAATATGCAGAAAGTGAGACACTTTGGAGCATTCAATTCTAAATGGCACATGGAGTCCTAAATGGGACCCTTAATGCCCCTGAAGGTTTAGAGATTTTACAAAGGGGGACGTGGAAAGACTATAAGAGCCAGAGGAAATGGACGGCTCCAAGGAAACAGTGTCTTCCAGATGTCCACGTGAACTCACAGAGACGGTGGCAGCGTGCTCGAGGTCTGCACAGGTGCGAGCAAGATGGGATCCCAACACTAAGAGGGGGAAGTGGACATGTGGTACCAAAAAACTATCTGCCATTAATACCCACTGGCGATAGGATGGTGTCTTTAAGGAACTCTCAAACTTGCCTCTGAAGCTTCACAAGCTAGACCTCCATCGCCTGCATTTTTCTCAAGTCTCTTCCAAGCTCTCAGAATACTTAATACTCTTTGAGCTTACACCACACTCAATGGCTTTTCTAATCTATAGATCCAAGGTACTTCCATAATCCTCCCAGAACCACAGGGGCAGATAGGTCCCCATCAGCAATACCGGACAATCTGGTACCAACTTCTATCTTAGGGTTTCTATTTCTGTGATAGAACACCATAACCAAAACAACTTGGGGGAGAAATGGGTTTATTTTAGATTGTGGTTCCATCTCATAGTCCATCAGAGTGAAGTTGGAGCAAGAATTCAAACGGTAGGAACTTGGAGGCGGGGGCTGATGCAGAAGCCATGGAGAAGTGCTGTTTACTGACTTGCTTATTGTGGCTTGCTCAGACTGTTTTCTTATAACCCCCAAGAACTACCTGCCCAGGGGTCGCACCGTTCACAGTGGGCAGGGTTCTCTCCTGTCAGTCACTAATCAAGTGCCAGATAGACTTGGGTACAGACCAGTCTTGAGGAAGTATTTTCTTGACTAAGAGTGCCTCCTTCCAGATATTCTAGGTTTGTTGTACGTTCACACAAAACCCAGCCAGAATGGTTGTGAAGATCTCTCCTTGCATCTCCTTATACAGAACTCCATATCTTAAAATATATAACATGATTTAAGCCAAATGAAACATGCTCTAGTCACAAAGCAAATAAACTAGAAACTGATAATGGAAAAAAACTGACAAAACCCCACTATTGGGAACTAAGCAGTACATTTCTAACATGAAAAGGTACTGTTGAATATACTTGGCTCACTACCTTATCTTATGGATCGAAGTCAAGAGTGCAATAGCTAGGTAGCTTGGTAGATCTGTGGCTATCCTTTTATGGAACTACTAATCTGATCGCCACGGTGGCTACACCAGATTGCACTCCTACCAGCAGTGAATAAGCATTCCTCTTATTTCACATCTTTTCCAGCTTTTGTTGTCCTTTTATTTATTTATGATAGCTACGCTGACAGAAATGAGATGAAACCTCCAAGTCGTCTTAATTTACATTTTCCTTATGGATGATGATGCAAAACATTTTTAAATTGTTTGTTAGCTATTTGTATTTTCTCTTTTTAAAATTCTCTGTTTAGATATTTTATTAGAGTTCTCTAGAGGACTATAACTCACAGAATGAATAGACAAACAAACAGATGATTGATAGATAAATGATAGAGAGAGGGAGAGAGAGAGAGAGGGAGAGAGAGAGAGGGAGAGAGAGAGGGAGAGAGAGGGAGAGAGGGAGAGAGACAGACAGACAGACAGACAGACAGGACCTGTCCAAACTTCTTAAGCAGGATAGTTAGGCAGCTTGATGGAGTCCCAGGATGGACCCTAGGAGAGAACATCTCTCACCTGCCCACAGGGGCATCTGAGTAGGAAGGGGTGGTTTGGCCTTCTTGGGAAGGTTCTGAGCAGTTGGAGTCAAGGAAAGGAGTTCTCTTGTCTGGGCAGCTATGTAGGATGGATGCCTAGAGAGGGTGAGTTGAGAATGAAGCGGAGTCAAGTCTCTTACCATGGGCTGTCTCATGAAATGAATGCCAACTGGAAAGCCTACAGTATGGTCAGGATAGTGTACCAGTGAAGACAGTAAAGGATTAGGATAGCCCAGGGAGGAAAAAAAACTAAAGGCTTTAGCCAGTGGCAACTCTAACACTGGCCCTTGGGAAAGCTCAGAGGGTTTTTTTTTTTAACGGCACACAGGGTTAAGAGAATAAATTGTTTTAAAATCAAAGAAGCTTTAAAAACTAAAAGTCAGTACAATATGTTAGAAAACAGCCACCAATGCGTCTGAATTCCAAACAAAATGTGCCAATCACATGCTCGATGTGGATGGGCTATGCACCAATCCAAAGACAAACAGCTAGTGGGGTGAGTGGCACATCCCCGGAACTGAGGCAGTATGAAGTGCGTGTGGTGGTGTGGGGTTGGGGTAGAGGATCAGGAGCCACACTGGGGTGCAGAGAAACCCATGATACAGAGGTCATCAGAATGAATTACAAAAGAAGACTCAACTATGTTTTATCTATAAGAAGCCCCTGTTTGTGCAAACCTGACTGCTCACAGATGAGGAAAGTTATAGCACACCAACTCTAGTGAAAAGAAGACTATAGTAATTATATCAGTTTTATTTAAAACAGACTTCAGAACAAAGGGAACAATTAGGAACACAACAGGATAGTAACTCATCTTTTTACAAAGTAAGTTCTCTTTAAGAAAACGTGAAAATCCTAGATGTGTATACCCAACAGCCGAGCGTCAAAACATACAAGATAAACTAGTATAACATTGAATCATAGGCCCAAGAAAGAAAAATGACCAATCTCCTATCTCAGATGGGTAATTCAACATTCATCTATCTATTCCTCTAAATTAGTCAGAAAAGCAGAAAAGGAAATACGACTGCCCTGAACACTAACAACATATATAGCCCTAACAGTAATTAATAGGACAATGCAGACTCCTGCAAGCCCACATGAAACATGTACCATTCATGAGGACTGAACCCATTCCATACCACATAGTAGAAAGCATAAGTATATTTTAGTTTTACAGTGCAGTTAATCTAGATACCCCAGATCAAAAGGACAAGTGTGAAGAATACAGATTTTTAAAATTAAATATCATATTTAGAATACTAACTGATCAAAGAGTATAAGCATCAAGAAAAAAAATAAAGTGAAGTAAACGAAAAGGAAAATACAACATTAAGGCTTATTGTCTGTAGCAAATGCAGCTTGAAGGGAAATGTATACAGCATCAAATGCATATGCATTTAAAGAATAAATATAAAATACTGAAAATATGGGTTTACCCAAAACATTAGAGAAAAAAGAACAATTAAAGCCTGAAACAAGTAGAAAACAGTTATGGAAAAAATGAGTTAAATTAAAAACAGGAAAACAATAAAGATAAACAATGTGAAGGTTAGTGTCAATTGTCACCGTGTCAGATTCTAGAATCACCATGGAAGTGGGCCCTGGACATGACAGTGGGGATCATCTAGATTAGTACATTGAGACTGGACTACCCACCTTATAGTGGGCAGCACCATTCCCTGGGCTTAGAAAGGAGAAAGCGCAGTGAGCACATGTATTCATGTCTCTCTTCTTGCTGATTCTGGACACTATGTGATCATCTGCTTAGGCTTCTGCTACCTTGAAATTCCTTCCTCAATGAACTGTACCCTAGACCTGTAAGCCAGGATAAACCCCCACTCCTTCAAGTTACTTTTATCAGCATGTTTTATCACCACAGGAACTGCACTGACTTCACAGATTGTAAAATAATACAGTAATTGCTGCTTAACTCTATACTCATGTGTTTGAATGTTTAGATAAATTGACCAATTCTATGAAAGAGTCAGCTACTAAAAGGTATACAAGACAAAAAAAAATTGATAGACCTGATCCCATAGTCAAATCACCAGAGACAGATTGTTTCATTAGTTAATTCTACAGAATATTTAGTGAAGAAATGTTGCTTTTATATAATATATTCCAGAAAATAGAAGTGCAGAGAACTCCTTCCTTTATTCTATGATGTCAGCACTTCCCAAATTAAAAAACGAGGTAAAGGCGTTGTATAAACTGGAAGGAAGGCAGCCTTTTTAGCTCCCATGTGTAGAGGTGAAAGAATTCACCATGCTGCCAGCAAGTCGAGTGCAACAACACATAAAAGCAGGTACAACATGATCAAATAATATTTACCTGTGTAGCTACTGAAACTTCTAGAAATCTATGTAATCCATCACAGCAATAAACTAAATTAAAAGTCATGTGTCCCTATAATTAAAGGTATAAAAAATTGCTGAAATTTAACAGTCATTTGTGATAAGTGAAAGACACCTTCCAGAAAACTAGGGATTTCTCAGCTTAATAAGGAATGTTATAAACTCTACAGACAACATCATAGTTAGTGAAAGAAACTGCATGTTTCATTCTACTATTAGTAGCCAGGCAAGAATATTCTACCTCATTACAGCCATATACCCCTATATCATATCAGAAATTCCGCTTAATTCAATATAACGAGAAAAAAAAAAGAGAAATGAAACAGATATTGCTTTCATTAGAAGATGGATATCCTGTATGTTTGGTGGATTCTCAAAACAACCCCAAAATTTGTAAGAAAGTATGTCAAGGCCACAAGATATAAATATATATTATTATATATTCCAACATTGAGAAACTGAAACTTGAAAACATCATTTAGAAACAGGCGTGGTGACCTGTACCCATAATCCCAGCAATCAGGAAACAGAAGCTGTCAGTGTAAGAGACCACCTTGAGCTGCATGGGGAAATTTATCCTTAAAGAGAGGCAATGACTGAGAATGAAGTTCAGTAGTGGAGTACTTGTCTAGCATGTGTGACATCCTTGATTTGATCTTCAGCATGGAAAAAAATCAAATTATAGTAATACCAAAAAATAATAATCACAAAAATGTCACAAAATATGAGTAAGAAATTTTTGTAGAAATTTACAAAACATGTCTGAAAAAGTTAAAATAGATCTACAAATTGGAGATGTGTTTCAAATAAATGCATTGGAGGACTCAAAGTCAAAATGTTGAGTCTTATAAATTTAATGTTCAGTACCACAAGGATATAAATAAACTTCAAGAAAGCTATTTTGTAGATGTGTACGAACCAATCCTAAAGTTTTCTGAGAAGGTAGCATACCCTGCAGTGGATAATACAACACAGCAGAAGAACAGATTAAAGGAGAAATGCTACTCACCCGTAGATCTTACTATTAATCTATAGATATCAAGGCAAAAACGTATAATTGTCAATATCTTGATGACATACAACAGAGAACACGAGATTAGACCTTCCTTGCATTTCCCACAAAACTAATTAAAAATTAATCACAAACTAAACATAAAACTACAAAAGTCTAGGGGGAAAATAGAAATCTATATGACTTTTATCTGTGTTGCCTACATACAAATAACAAATCATGACATTTGAAAGAAAAACATCTTAAGTTGATTTACTTAGAAGTAAAGAATTAAAGTAAAACATGGGTTCTACATGCAACACTAAGAAATTGGAGAAGTGAGCCTCACTCTAGCAGATCAAAATTCAACCACAAGGGAATGACCCAATTCAAAACTGTAAAAAATAAGAACGTCATTAAAAGATAAGTGAAGGGAAGACATACAAACAAAAATATACCCAACAGTATATTTGATCAAGAAATTGAAAGGCAAAGCATCACTCATATACCTTTTAGATGTTTCTATGTGCTTGCATGCCTCAGTAGTCTTTTACATTGTTGAGTCTTGTCTTCATTAATCTTGATTGGATAGAGAAGTACCTATGAATTTACAAAAGCATATTTATTGGTGTCCCTGTGAAAGTATTTTCAGAGAGGATTAACCAAAGGAGGAGAGAGGAGAGATGGATAGATGGATGGATAGATAGATAGATAGATAGATAGATAGATAGATAGATAGATAGATAGATAGATAGATATGTGTGTTTATGTATGTGTTCAAACACTGACAACATCATTGATGCCTGTGTTTTTTCCTTGCTTAAGTAGTTTGTATGCTTACTTAAAAAAGAAAGCACACAGTCATTGAGGTAAAAATACATTCCCTCTCAATTGGGATCACTTTTTCCACTTCCCTTGATTGAATGCTTCTTCTATACTTAAAATTTGGTTGTTTACTACTAAGCAGCAGGTGTATATGTCAGACAATTAAAAGTCATCAGAGCATCTACCACTACAAAGCTCCCAAGATAGGATAACTAGGTCATGAAACTCAGTACATGAGACCCTTTCCTGAGCAGGACAAAACATAAGGTTTTACTTGATATTTCCACCAATGAATACTCCTCTCTCTCTCTCTCTCTCTCTCTCTCTCTCTCTCTCTCTCTCTCTCTCTCTCTCTCTCTCCCCTCTCTCTCTCTCTCTCTGTCTCTCTCCCCCCTCTCTCCCTCCCTCCTTCTCTCTCTCTCTCTTTCTCGTGTGTGTGTGTGTGTGTGTGTGTGTGTGTGTGTGTGTACAAAATAAACATAAATATATTGGAGTCTGATTCCATTGAAAAATCAGGTCCTTTGTAACCCATCCTAGTCAGAGAACTGGAACAGGGCCACTGGAATGGAGGATGCCTTATGTGGTTGATATAATGTGATATGATAAGTGATATGAAAGTAGAGAGAGTACGTACTGGGAGTGGGAGTTTAGGTAGAATGGGGTGATGGAAAAGTGTTATTAAAAAGGAAGGTTCTTTGGAAAACCCATACAAAAGCCTACTGCTTTACAATTATATAGTTACTTTTCTATTGCTGCCAAAAGACCATAACCAAGGAAAACCCAGACTCATTCTCTGGGAATGACATAGGCTTTTGAAACCTAAAAGCCCATTCCCAATGACACACCTCCAAAAGGGCCACACCTCCTAATCCTTCCCAAACAGTTCCACCAACTAGGGACCATTACTCATTCAAACTACCACAATCAGCAAGCTAAATGTTTATGTAGCACCAACAAACTAGGAGTCAGAAGGAGGAGTCCTTAATGGCTAGACAATGTGATTCCTAAAGCCCAGTGTCTATTTAAAAAAAATCCAAGCACCAGATTGGTTAGAGAAACCCTTGTGACATCAAAAACAGCCACCATCAGATCAAGTCGCTAAGCCCCTACTGGTTAAAAGACCTTTAGGAAACTCAAATGGCAACTGAGCTTAAGAATCACCTGTGACTGGAGCAGTGAGGGAGCGAAGAAAGGACAGACACTCAGACACACAAGACTACAGAAAAGCCTGTGCCAGGTGGGCTGTTTCACTCTGAGAGAGTGGTGCCAAATACTTAACAACGTGGAACCGTGGTGTTTTCACTGGAGGAGTTAGCTCGTCTCTATTAGAGGTCTCTGTGGGCAAGAAATCTCAGGTTGTACTCATCCTGAGGAAGAACCTGAAACTGCTAGTTTTTGTACATACTGCCAACATTCTCACTTAGATCAGAGGAAGGCTACTATCCCTCTGGGCTTAGCTCCACTCTGAGGTCTAGAGGAAGCTCTGCCAATTCCCATGAGTCTGAGACACTGGGGCTCTGCCCATGTCAAACAACACACATTCACCTAGAACTTCATTCACTCTGAGTTCCTTTGCTTCCCAGACATAACTAATTGAATAATAGTTAAAGATGACTTCAAATCCCTAAGGCCAAACTTCAACCATCTGAGGTAAAACTGATGCCTGATTCTTTGTTTATAAAAATGTTTTCTTAAATATTGGTCTGCTTAGAAATATTTGCCAAAAGCTGGCTCACAGAGTAAGGATGTTATGCTTTTTCCTTCCACTGAACCCATAGGGGCTTGGTGAATAGCCCTTATACAAATGATGTTTGTGTGTCATTTTCCTTTGGGGTAAAGCCTTCACTTTCAGATAGCCCTATATTAATTATTAACATATTAATCCATATTAGAAGAGATTCTACAAAAAGGATTGCTCCTACTTGGGGCACTCCTGACTACAAATATTTTAATCTAGTTGTAAAATTCCGCTTATTACACCATGATCCAACTCGCCATACAATCTTTAATCCCTTGATTGGTGATTCAATAAACCAATTACAATAACTCTCAAAATTGACTAAATCATTGGGTTTCTTTAGCCAAAGATACCTCCATTAGCTCCTCTAAATTGGAGATTTGCACTTTTTGTGCAGCGGCCATTATTTTCTCATAAAATAATTTCTGACATTTTATACAAAATTAAACAAAAGTATGTAAGCCGGTTTTTACTCAAGAGACACCTTCTATTATAAGAGACTTTTAAACATAATAGACCATTCAGAAATGGTCACAGTGTTTTTCCATGCTAATGTCCCAAGAAAAGAAAACCTGAAAGACTAAAAAACTAAAATTAGGTGATTTCATCCACTGGGGAAACCACCATCACACAAAGGAGTCCCCTCAACTTGGAGGATAGGAGTCTACCAGGCACTTCTAATCATTTCCTGTTCTATAACACTTCAGGAGATAAAATAGACTTCTGTTTCTTTTTCTGAATCAGATTTATTGCAGTAACTCCATGGACTTCAGGAAAGTAGATGACCTGTGTCTTCAACCACAGTGACGATTAGATGCCCCAGGTTACTAAACTGCAAACTTTGCTAGCAGTGTTTCTAAGTCTCCTGTTTTATACTTCTAAAATACCTCTGTAGTTGATACTTAAAAATTGTCCAAGAGATTTGGAGTCATCTTTGGCATCACCTTAATGATAAAATAATGCCAATCTTGGCTTGAGTGAAGCTATTGCTACTAATTGGCTTCTATTATATCTGTTTGCCTACCCAAACCTCCAACTTTACTTATACTCAAAGATTTCATGTGTAAAAATTCTTCTAGATGTGGGAGGCACAGCATGTAACCCACATGACTAAACAGTATTCATTTTTTACAGAGGTCTTTGGGCTAGTTCATATGCCTTCTCCACCTATTCCCTTCTTGACTATTTTAACTTTAGGTATAAAATTCCTGTTATGCATTACATGTAAATGATATATTAGATATAGAGGGCAAAATAAAGTAAAACCAGATCCTGATCATGGAGGCACATAAATTCAATATGATCCAGGGATCTGTTCCTTAATGGCTCTGTCAACTGCTTCTCTCTCAAAGACTTCCTTTCTGCCTATTCAGCAGCATCTAGGAATGAGCTTCCCCTTGCTCTGTGGGCCATAAGACAACATTTGGCCTCTTCCAGAGTAAAATGTAACGCTTGGTTAGTTTGTTCATTACTTTTTCTCTTGCTGTGGTAAAACACCATGACCTAAAGCAACTTTGAGGAAGAAAGAGTCTTCTTTAGCATATAGCTCCTGAGGGGTAGAATCCATGACTGTGGGGAAGGCAAAGGGCTAGGCTACACATGGCAGCAGAGGCGGAAACTGGCTGGTCACGTTTTCATCCACATGCCAAAGGGATAAAAGGGAGGAGAGAGGGATGGAGGAAGGGAGAGAAGGGGGATGGACATTAGAATGAAGACGAAAACAGAAGAGGGAGTAGGTTATGGCTATAAATCCTCAAAGTGTGCTATTGGTGCCACACTTCCTCAGTAAGGCACCCCATATCTCCCAAACGTTCCCTAACATATCTCCAAGCAGCACCACACACTAGTGGCCAAGTGTTCAAATTCATGAACCTTTACAGGGCATTTCTCATTCAAGCTAGCAGAGCAATGAGAGGACAACTTTGAAGTGAAGTTCCAAGAATTAAATAGCACATGTATGTTAAGGATTCTATAAGGCTGATATCTGATCTTTGGTTGTGGAGAGCTAACACATTGCAGGTTGGGACCTAAATTTATCTTGAACTATTAGCACCTTAAATAGCCAGGTATTCTGTACAATTGACCTAAATTTTATGTGGCCATTGAGCAGGTCCTTTTATGTTGACAAGTCTGGGTAAATCCAGAACAATAAAAAAAAAGATTACCCTCCGAAGAGAAGCCCAAGTTGGAACCCTGGACAGTACAGACCTGGGCACTGCCAGTGCCCTTTTCTACTGGGTATCTATCCTCTCCTTGATTCTCCCTCCTCTCAATAAGTATGCAGCTTTGTCTTCAGAACCCAACAACTCCAATTCCAAACGGTCCTCCTGGAACAGTGCCACCAGGAATGACAAAACAGGCAAAGGGAGTCTATTGGTTTGACCAGTAGCATGAGAAATTGTCTGAGCATCCACTAATGGAGATCCAGGAGCTATAACAGCCTTAGGAACAGAATAGGAAATGGGATTTTTGCCTTATTCAGCTTTAGTCTCCTACTCAGCACAAAGCAGTACAAAGACTGATCTTGATAAATTATGGAGAAAAGTGTCTCAGGGAAGTCGAGAAAGGTATACATAAAACACAGATTAGCAATCTGGAACTTTAGTTAGGCATTCCTCTCCAAACGATGCATTTGCAACCTGTTAGCAACCTTGGACATCCACTTGCGTAGAATTGTACCTGCACCTCACTCTAAACAGTGAAATAGGTTTTTCCTTCCTATAAAGACCATTAGACGGCAACAGTTTCTATTCGGTCATAGTCCAGCTATACGGGAGGTACAAAAATGGAGTCCTAATTCATCTTGAGGTAGTCTTGTGTGTATATTCAATAAGGAAAGATGTGCTTTGAGTGAACTTTTAGGAAGAATACACCATTTAACCATCCTATGACTATGCATAGTTGGGTGTGCATATGATTAAAATAAAACACATTATAGGAAAGGACGTGCATAGTGACAAATGGCTTACATAATCTGTTCTGTCAATCAAAACAGAGAACCACTGACGCTACATCCTTTTCCAACTAAATGTCTCCTTTTCTGGAAGACCATAGAATGAACCCTCCAAATAAGGGCCTTTGAGTGTGCTCACTGGTGTGGCCCGCTGTTGGCTATGTATATTTCTGATCTGTACTATTGCCTTGTTTCGTTGTTAGCTTGCAATACCTATGCACTGTTATTTCAATTTCTTGAACAAGGGGCCAAGAATGTGGGAACGCCCAGCTCTGAACCTAATAGGTAGAAACTACACCAAAAGGGTTAAATGAGAGGGCAGAAAGCACGGGCATCCACTTGGTATCAGGCTGGGGGAAAAAGTCTTAAACAGTGGCGGAGGAAACATCTTAAACAATCATGTAAAAACGTTACTAATGGGAAAAGAAACCGGAAGGTCAGAGGGGCGTGGAAACAGCGAAAGTTTAGGGTGTTTAGGAAAAGAGAGCCAGCCTAGAGGAAAAAACCAAAGGTGAATGCAGACCATTAGAAACAGGATGAGCGGGGCGGAGGTGAAGGTGGGTTTCCTTAAGTCCAGGGATGACCTCGAAAGACTACACCCTAAGGGGGCAAGCATGGGAGCGCGTGCGCGAGGACACAGCGGGTCCTAGCGCGTCCTCGCAGAGCTCTGCGCGACCCAGGCCAACGGTGGCCACGAGCACGCGCGTTCCCTTGCCCGCACCACCTCAGCGGGGGCGGGGCACGGCGGAGGTGGTGACGTCAAGGCAGGGCGCGCGCCTCGGGGCCGCGGACGGAGCGGGAGGCGGGCGCTGCGCGCGACCGCGGGCGGAGCGGAGGGGCGCGGGGGCGGAGCGCGGCGCAGCCAGGAAGGCGGGGAGGAGGGCCCGGGCGCCGCGCGGCAGCTGGGGAGGGGCCGCGGCTGGGCGCGAGCGGAACAGCTGATCTGGTTTTCCCGAAGCCAGGGAAGATGGAAGTCGGCTAGCGGCGACTGCGGCGCTGCGGGCGGACCGGCGGGCGGCGCGGCAGGTGAGCGGCGCTGGCCACGGTGCTGCCGGCGGGCGGCGGGCCGGGCGCAGCGGGCAGGTGCGATGGGGCGCGCGACGCGGGGTCGCCCTGCGCTTGGCCGGGAGGCGAGTGGGCGCGGGCAGGGGCCGCAGGGCGCTGGGGGCGCAGGGCTCACTGCGCGTCTGCATTGCGGGAACCGTTCGGGATCTCGTGGGCGCCACGGCCACCGGCTCCGGCTTCAGCCCGGCGACGGTAGGGCGCGGCGCTCCCGCTGGCTCCAGTGGCTGCCTCCTAGCCCTTTTCGCGGTTCCGCACTGGAACGTGATGGCAAGCGCGCCGGGACTGGGCCCTCGGTCCGTGGGGGCGCGTTGGGGGCCCGAAGGGTAGGGTCAGCTCAGAGAGGCGCCTGAGGCGGCTTGCACAGGGGCTATGGCTGCGTGGGTCACCGTGGCCCCCCGCGTACTACTCTGGGTCTGACTGGCCAAGCGAGAAACGGTTGATGCAATTTGGCTCTGAACCCAGAGGCCTTCCCTAATATCTCCTCACTGGAGGGGGAAAATTGTATCTGCTGTGCTTTAAGTGCTCCTTTAAATTTGGGAGATGTCAGTGATGTCATCATTAACTAAAACTTTCCTTCATTGGACGTAACCGCTCAAGTGTACCCTCCTCCCGACCGGTACAGCTACTGCAGCTCTCTGAGAATCTTAGCCATCGAATTGGTTTCTCTGCGCTCAAAACTCGAAAACCTCATATAAGTGCAGTTTTTATTCTGTTGGCTTGAAGCTTGGAACATTTGAAAGTGGCTGAAAGAAAACGTGTCCCTACAGGTCTAGAAATTAACTGATCCAGAGCACACGGATCCATCACGTATGACAGTATATGCTTGTACCTCTGTTAATGAAAATGACCTGTACGAAAAACACTTCTCTTAAAAAATGATCTATTTAATGTCGTGTCCAGGCAAAGGTAGACAATGGGGTCTAAGTCTTTGCAGACCTTGATTGCTTCTGCAGGGCTCCTCCATCACCAACATCCCCTTCTAGGGTGTGCCTGGGAGAGGTGCTGGTTTCTCTAGGGCTCTTTTAGTCCTTGTGTGTCCCACCAGACCCCAAGACCTATCCAAAGTGTTCAAGGAATGTGAGAGCTTGAGATCTACACAGCACACCAAGTTCTGGAAGAAAATTACCCAACAATGCCAGCAGCATGCATTCATTTGATTATATGAGTATGCCATTAGTATCTGCTCTTATGGGAACAGCCGAAAGCCAGTTCCCAAGACAGTCTGAACATCTACTTAGGCCTGTTGTATCTAAAGGAGATCTAATAAGAGACCAAAGTATTGATGTTTTTGTATTTAATAATTAATAGCACCTCCTAATTGGTTAAAATAAGGATGCCTTAGATTATTAGTGTGATCATATTGGGTTTGCAAGGAACTTAGTGCCATATGCCACAGGAAGGTTTGAATCTGGAACCCTGGGAATAGTGGTTACTGTGGACTCTTAGTGTTCAGGGTGATAATGAATGCAGATCATTACTTCATGGGGTCTGGCTACGTACTAATCTCAACTATGCCTAGATTCTAGGTAGCAGGTGTACCTTTGGGAAGGAAATTCTGAGCCACCCCCCACCCCCAGCATTGCTGGAGGAGGAGAGGGGACATCTACCAGTGAGAGAGCAGTGTGTACATCATAGTCTCTGACCTCTTGATAATGTCAAACTTATTCACGGTGGCGTGCTGAGTGAATAACCCTTGTAGTGAAATTGGCCACATGCACTGCTTTTCTGTGGCGTTTCCCTTATACAGGTTGCCTTGTGAACTTGAGCTTGTATCAAATGCCAAGAATCTTCTGTATCTAAAGTGCCTTCAGTGACGAGTGGTTTTAGTCCTGTGGGCTGTGGAAATTGAGTCTGGGGAACTACGGTGGCCTTTGTATCCACCATCTCCACCTGTAGACCTGTGAGAATACTCACATTTTTATTTATTTGTTGTAACACTTCTGGATATATAACAGCAGCTATTTCCTCTAGCTAGGGATTAGTCATGTATTTCCTGTAACATTCTGAAAACACGTTTGAAAAGTATTTAGTTGAGTATTATGCCCTTCGTTTCCGAGAAGCCCAAATTGCCTTATTTTGTCATTTTGTCTGTCCCTGTGGATTCTAAGGTCATTCATCCATGATTTAGGCCCATAGGGTAAAGGCTGAGTCAGCTCCTGCCAAGCCAGCAGGGGGCGTGCTAGATGTATGTGCCTTGGCTGTGCCTCTCCCAAACATTTGGGGAGAATTACCAAGTGTGTATGTTGGATGGGTGGTCCCTGTGTGTGCATGTCTATGTGTAGGTCATGTATACTCTCTTAATTTCCCCTCCACTACTGTGTACCCAAGGAATGGAAGCAGGAGAAGGCATGCACTTAAGAGGCCAGATGTGGGGGCCATCCATGTGAGCTTTCTGAGTTGCCCCTGTCTTTGAAGACCAGCTGTTGGTCCTTAGCGCACTTTGAAGCTGACGATTCCCTGATTTCAGGAATGCTGTCTTAGAGACAAGAGTTGTCCTCAGAGACATGCAGTGCTGTGTGCGGAAGAGAGCACAAATATCTACTAGAGCCACCCTTGGAAACGTTCTACTCATAATGGTTGCCCCTGGTGTTCATTTCCAACTGACCAAACTCAGGCTCTCTGTGTTGTGGTACTTCCCGGGTGAACCTACTTGCCCTCCGTGGCAGAGTTATTAGCCTTGAGGTCTTTCTGATAGAGGAAAGCAAACGTTTACTCAATGTTCAGCTTTCTCCCCTAGGAAATGAGAACAGGAGAAAGCAAACTACTTTTTTTTTTATCTCAATGTGGCTGATATGCTCATAATGTGTGCCTCCAGTCATGTGGCTGTGCCTCGTGGGCTGTGAACTCAGATGACCATGGTCTGCTTGAGGCTTACCTTAGGGAGCCCCTGTGAGCGTGCCTCATGGCTTCCATAACCGTCACAGTGTTCAGCTGTGCTACTGAACCCCAAAGACTCCCGATGGATCCCATCCACAAAAGTAATTTCTCATAGTTTGCAAGGAAAGTTTAGTGGACACCATAGTAGAGAACTCTCCAGGTAACCTGACTAAGCATACTTATTACTCCTTTGAAACTGCCTGGAAGACCAAATTACTGTTTACCAGGGGGCAAATGGTAATGCCATAGTTTGCAGCTTTCTGCTCGGCCAGGCCTTCTACTCTGAGTACTGCAGACAGCCATGGATAAAGTGCCACTAGGAATTAAAAGCAAAGGTTAGCAAATCACTTATAAAGCTACAGCGGCTGAGGGTGACCAGAGAAAATTCTGCTCAAATAGAATCCAGAAGCCTTAAACAGGCACTTGAACAGAAAATATCCATGTCTCTCTTTTTTTTTAATAAATAATTTGAAAATATTGTGAAGCCAGAAAAGAGCATTTGCCCATTGATCAACTGCTTGGTCCCAGGAAGTTTGTAAAACTAAGAATAGAACGGTCTTAACCGCAGACGTGACAGAACAATGCCAGGAGAAGCCACCTTGGTTACGACTTAAGGTAGGATTCATTTTTCTAATTTATAGTAACAGACAGATGAAGCGGTTTATAAATGTCTTAAAGTATGAGGGTTTGTGGGTAGCCCTATTGCATTTTGTGAGGCCATGTTTCATTGACATCCTGCTTTTTCCTGAAGGGAAACAGAGGAGCAGTGATCTGGGGGAGGGAGAAGGAGTGGGGGACACTGGGAAGAGTGGAGAGAGGGCAGGCTGAGGTTGGGATGTATTACATGAGAGAGTAAGAAATATCTAGGGAAGAGCTGTATGTGACCTGTCCCCTGGCTGCGTGCTGGAGGTGTTTCCCAGGAAGGGTTGGATGAGACCTGTCACCTTGACCGTGGGATGGAGGTGCGTTTCGCCGGCTGCCTTGTACATAGCGTATCCGAACTAAAGCAGAACTGTGGAGACAAGGGTAGGTACCATGCAGCAGCCCTTAGCCAGCCACTCCAGGCAAGGCATGACTTGATCATTCCCCAGGTTCTTCATGACAAAGGAAAACACTTCACTTCCCATGCTCCCACATCCTCTTCTGGTAAAACTGGGGACTCCACACGATGCCAGTGAGTGCTGCTCTGGTCCTTTGCTGTAACCATGCCATTCTCTGAGAATAAAGCACATACCGACGTTAACACAGCTCTTGCACCTTAAGCTAAGTGGACCCACTTTGTAGGTTCCGAGAATTGAGTTTCTCTTCACAAGAAACTGTTTTCTACCCGAGCATAATTTTTCTCTTCCTACATTTCCTTATCAATGTTGTGGAAATATGATAACTGAGTGGCTATACATGGCTGAGGTATGTGTTTGATTCATGAAACATAAAATTAGACCTTTTCAGTTCATCTCCTCATCTGTTCTGTTTCGTTCGTTTTATTGGCTTCCCGCACTTGCATGTGGTTCTAGGATGGCCTCCTATGCCTTGGTGAGGTTGGCTTAAGTTCCTCCTTTTCTGAACTAGGTTTTAAAGGCACACTTGGAAGGAGGCCACCTGACACAGGCACAGATACCTGTCCCAAGTACCAGTTCTGTGGGGTTGAGCCTTTGTTCACTGTCCCCTGAGGTAATGTGCTGCCCTAGAAGGTATTCAACTCAGTACCTGGACCAGGCATGTTGGAGAAGAGGCTGCATGCTGTGGGACCCTGCTTCCCCAGGTTCTACCACGTCCACTCTGGAAACTGATAGGGTATCTTTGAATTCAGTTGGTCAAAATCTTCTCCATGGTCGTAGCCCATTTCTTCTCAATTCCTTCAATGATGATTGAGACTTGAAACTGGTATATTATTTATCTGTTCATTCTTATCACTATTATAAAATACCTAAAGCTGGATAAGAAGTGTTAAGAAAACAAACGAGGCTTATGGGTTTAGGCAATACAAGCTTTAGATCAAGCATCCTCTGGTGAGGGCACCCTTGGCTATAGGACAGAAGGTCACAAGAACATGGACTAATCTCCCTTTATAACAACCCACTGTCTAGAGAACTACCTCCCTGAGCTCTTCATTAGTCCCATCTGAAGGTTTCACCCAAGGACATTATTATCTCTTAGCTTGCTCCAGGCCCCACCTCTTTTTAATTCAACACATCACTCTTCACACTAAAGGCCATGTTTCTAGCATGATTCTTTGAGGAACTCGCTCAAAATACATTTAGACCACAGCAGTATTACTGAAGTGTGAACCATACAATCACAGGTATAGTTTTACAGACATTGAGAGATTCTATCAATATCCAAAATATACGTAAGTGATTTTTGTTTCCAAAATATATTAATTGGGATGTTTGTCTCTCAACTTATTTCATCCCTTGATAGCATTGTCTTTCAGCAGCAAAAACAAATGGAACAGATTGCTGCTTGGACCTGGTGGCCAGCTCTGTGACTTTGGGCACAATCTGTGGTGGCCCTATAGGTAAACTATTTCTCTGGACCTTGTATAGGCTCCATGGATGGAGTAGATAAACTAGGGCTTTAAGAATATGTGTGTCTCAGCTCCAGCCTAGTTTCTTCCTTTCGTTCATTGATTCCATTACAGTTCGTACTTAATAACTCAAAGCATTGCTTGGATGAATTGCTTTGACTGGGCTCTCACTTTTTAGAAGGAGAAAAAGTTAAGTTTAGAAAGTAGAGGTTCTTCTGTGGCTGAGCAGTTCTTATCAGTCATCTCTGTAAACAGTCCTTGAAATTCTTTGGAATCAGAGTGGATGGTGAACCCTAAGAATCAGACTGTGTCTCCTTCTGTGGATGCTACTGGTCATGTGGATAGCAGACCTGTTCAGCTGTGCTGATTAGGATCCTTCTTGAACACCCTTCCCTGTTCTTAGAGCTGATTAGTCCTTCGCAGGAAAAACTAGAAGGTGAGAGGTAAGAGACCAGCATTCTGAAGGTGGTTTCCTGATAGGAGATGCCAAGGAGGGGAACTGTGGTGGCAGACAGGATGGCCTCAGGTACAGCAGACAGGATGGTCTTGCCATTTTCCCCCTGGGGTGATAATATGAGTTCCAGTACTCCACCCTGAGAATATTTGCTTGCAAGGTTGGTGCCTTGGGATGCTTTTGCACCACTTATCATGGGCTTGACTATAGTGAAGGGCACAGTGGTCATCAGGCCATTTCTGGGGTTATATAGCTACACATTCAAGGGCTGCAGATCCTTCACAAATCTGTGTCACCCGTTAGACAGAATGAAAGTTATGTGCCTTTCTGTTTAATTTTGATGTTCAAGTGTGGTTTGGAGATGGTTAAACCGAAAGGCTGAGGTGGGTTACAAAGGTGGGCTTCAGTGTCTGCACATTCCTCTTGATAATCCCCTGTGTAAAGCCTCTCTTCTCTGACGTGTCGCTGTGACTTTGGCTCAGAGCTCTGCTTGATTTCAAGGGCCTGCTTGACTCTGGCTTATCAAGCAGAGCATGCCCTCGGTGTCTGGGCTCCTCCCCTTACCCCTCTACGTGCATCCGGTGAGATTCTTCTACCACAGCTGACTTTACCAAATGTGTGGTCTGGTAGGTGGCGCGTGCATCAGTAACAAATTCATACAGCGACACACAAATAGGTAAAAGGCTTCAGGAGTCCAGAAAGACGTGGATTCCCTTGACGATTCCATGGCTTAGTAGGTGGGGACTCTTGGAGGAAGATCAGTGTGCTGTGGCACTTACATCATACTCCTTCCCTGCCTCTGGAGTCCTCATTGGAGTGCCTATTCCTGCAGAGGGGGGAAACTAACCAGGGGCCTGCTTTCTGTATGAAGCCCACTGTGGACATATCCTGTAGGTCTTAATTTCCCAGGTCCACATAAAGACATGTAGCTGTCTGCCCTCTGTCCCTTCCAACTCCATGATTTTATACAAAAAAAATTAATTCCCTAGTTTTTCCGAAGTGCTGATTAATCAAGGTAAGGGAAGCTGGACACATTGCTGTGAGAGAAAATGTAAGAAAAATCAGATGTCTCCTAAAAATATTTATTTGCTGACACACTAGGAGTTGTAAGAAATAGCAAGCCTCAGAATCAGTGCTTAGCAGTGAGCTGTGTGGATAGCATTCATTCCCCTACTGGTAGTTAGATCCACCAAATGAGCCTTGGTATATCTCGGAGGCACCTTGTTCAGAGCATGCTCCCAGCTCATGTTTGTCAAATGCATTTAGTAGCCCTATGGGAATTGAAATTAGAAATTTAATTATTCTTTCTAGAATTGCTTGGCTCCCATGAGTCCAGAGGCATAGTAGTTGAAAATGTTGTTCATATAAAATTTGAAACACTTAGAATCTTAACTCCCAGTACAATAGCAGACAAAGTTTGGTTTAGACGGCATACAGCAGCAATAAAAACAGTGTGCTTCCTATTTCCCTTCCATGTGTCACAGATATCATACACAGCCGCAGGGAACATTAGCTCTGTCTGTTTAATAAGACAACTTACTACACAATAGTGTTTTCTTTAAGTAAGACACAGCAGTTTACTGCATGGTAAACATTAATGTTATGAAAGAGACTCTGGAAGGTCACATCAATGACTCACATCTGAAACAGTCCTTTAGGGAAGAAAAGAATGTAGCAGAGGAACAGACGGCCATGTTGTGAGTCATTAAAATTATCAATTAGGTGGACATTTAGACAGGTTGACTTTTTAAGAATCCCTTATCTGAAAGCTCAGGGATGAGTAGAGTTTGGAATGCTTTTCAGATCTAGAACATTAAGTTATATCTAATAGGACGTCTTAGGGATAGGGCCCAAGGCCAAGCACAGAATTGCTTTCTGTTTTGTGCACACCTTATGCATGCAAGCTGAGTAATGTTCAGTGGTGCCTTCCTCACATTGTATTTGGACCGGAGTTTCCTGCATTGAGTGGTCAAGTCCACACCAAAATCACTGAAGATTTGGAGCATCTCTGATTTTAAGATTAGAGATTTCCAACTTATACAAAAGAGTGGCAGCTCACGTGCGCGCGCGCGCGCGTGCGCACACACACACACAGAGAGAGAGAGAGAGAGAGAGAGAGAGAGAGAGAGAGAGAGAGAGAGAGAGAGAACACCTTCTTTCTGGTGGGCCCAGCGAGATCCTCCATGTAACAGAGGATCCATATGGATGCTTTAAAAATGCTGATGTCTGAGTACCATGCTGGAGGTTTTGATGTCAGGCTAGGTACCCAATAGGACAAATGACAGCAGATGATACTGAGGTTGAAAAACATTGACCATGTGATGTTGAAAGATAACAGAGAAGTGTCAGGAGATGAAAGAGAAGGTCTTCTCCCATTCCTGTACAGTACCTCATGGGTAGCAAAGATGAGAAGTTGGACTCTTTAAGACAGAAATTGGGAGACATCTGTAAAACGATCTAGTAAACCTGTGACATGTCAACCAGATTTTGATATTATATAACAGTAATATAGAGTTGGCATAAAAATATTTGCATTGAAGAGTTCTAATGTAAACCCCGTTAACTACAGTTCACAGCAGTGATGTATGCCCTGTGCTCATTACAGTAAGGACACACATTTCAACACCATGGTCTATGCAGAAGAACCCTTATTCAAACTGGAGAATTCCTGGTTCTTCCTGCCTTGGGCCTGCTGCTCAGCATGCATACCTAGGAGCACTCTCAGATCAAACTGATACTCCATTAACCCCAAAGCATGAAGTATTTATGTGCTTTCTTCCTAATTTGACTCTCTATTCCCTGCCATGGTAGGACCACTCATTTGAATTCACAGAGCTACTGAGCCCACCAACAGGAACAATATCAAAATCCCTAATGCCCTACCCATTATGCTTCATCTTACCAAGAGGCAGACAGTGCCCACCCCGCCCCTATCAGATTCCTAACAGCAATCTATGAACCACTAAGAAAGCTAAGGGAAATCACCCAGGAGCGAATGTCTGGCTTCTCTGTCAGCAGCAGTGGTGACCTAAGGCGTAAGAGGACACAGCCTAGCCTTTGGGTTGCTTTAAAGGTGCTGGCAAGGCTGTGCAGGAAGGCTTTAAATGGGCAGAGCATAGATAGGTGGAATGCTGGATCCATGGGGTAAGTTTAGGTGAGGCTCAGAGCATCTGGATACACCCTTAGGAGGAGATAAGTCCATCCAATCTCACCCTTCCTCTCCCTACTTTTCACTCCTGGCTATACTTCTGTACATTTTATAAAACCAAACTTGCCCAAAATATGTTTAACAATGTCTTAGTTTTCTAGATGCTTTCAGAAGCAATAGTCAGAGTCCAGAGGGAAGGTATGATTGGGTAGAATGGTCCATCAGGCAACATGGGGAAGTTAGCATGGAGATGTTAGCTGACACTTTACTTGGCTGGGATGGCTCAAAGGAGAGAATGGCCTGAGAGACTGGTGGCTGGCCCCATTGCTCCACTGCAGAACAACGTCAGCTCTACACAGCCCCAAGGGGCAGCTCTGTGAGGCTCCCTGTCTTCTCAAGCCTTCTCAGTCAGTTACCATTTTCCTACTTAAGCAGCCCCATTTCTTACTGAGTTATCCTTAGTTTCCTGATGCGTTGCCAATGAGTGTCTGCCAAACGCACCCCCATGTTCAGTACCTTGGGTAGATCAGAGTCTGAGGCCCCTCCCTGCCTGTGTGACTCTATTTATACATAACTTTTGTTGGCTCCCATAGGGTCCTAGGTTTCTCTCATTGTCCTTTCAGTCTATCTGCACAGTGACCCAAGGGAGGGCGTGTTTGCTCAGATTCCCAGAGAAAAGCTCATGAACCCTGAGGCCAAACCTGGCTGAAACACTTAGACCCACCATCGCACACACAGCTCACCTTCCGTTTGTGCTGTCTCCTGCTGTTGGTCCTAGGTGGAGTCAGTCCCTCTCTCATCCTCAGTGTCTCCAACAAATGGCACCTGTCTCTCAGGTGACAGCAGATCTAAGGAACGCAACACTTTTCAGGTTGATTGCGTTCCCAGCTCCCTTTTGACCAGAGCTAAACCACCTTGGGCAATTATTTCCCTTCCACTGTGTATGAGCCACCTTGATTCAAGAGGAGAGCATAAGACCTGCCCTTTTACTGGAATGGTTCCATACAGTTGTGGGGATAATGAAACGGTGATTAACCTTTATTGGCAACTCTTAGAGTGGTGACCTGGGAAATGGGAGGAGTCAGAAGTCACCAGGCCTGGGCCCCATCAAGGCAGGTGCTCCAGAGAGTCCAACAAGACCCTCCCTCCTCCATTGACTCCTGCAATGCTCCAAGACAATCAGAAAGGACAGTCCTTACCCTTCAGCCAATGCAGAATTGGCCTGTAGGCTCTGTGTTTTAGAGTGCACTAGGGATTGTGCACATAGTGACCAGTATGCAGCACAGACTTAACTCTTACATAGATTACATGGATGTAGTTAACATGTCCTGTAGAGGCAGGGTATAGGAATATCAGGAAGGTGGTTCTGGGTAAGCTTCAGTCTGCTCTTAGTATTTTGAGGATAATCATCTGCTATACGGGAACTTCTAAGTATCTCCTTAAAAAAAAAATACTTGCAACCACAAGGATAAAACTAGGACACAGATTTCTAGAACCCACACCCTCTCAGTAGGTTCCTCTGAATACAAGGGAAGGCAGGAGTGTGGCCCTTGATTGATGCCGTGAATCAAAGCCATCCTGATTGTCCTTCCATTGTCCTCTCCTTGCCCCGTGGAAAACACTTGCACAGATGAGAAGAAGAAATTCAGAGGAAGTGGGTGCATAGTAAAATGTGTCACTTTATGAGCTCAGGTCCCCATTTCTCTGCCGAGGTGCACCACAAGTCACTGCTCCAAATACATACTTCTAGAATCATCTTGCAGATGCCGACATATGTGCCTCAGTGTTCCATGTTAAGACATACAGACTCATATAGAGCTTATCGGACATTGTTATATTTTTAGTCTAGAAATGTGTTATTTTAGATTCTAAAGTATGCAGTTATATTTTGGTTTTATTTGGCTACGTGAGGTTTTTTTTTTTTTATTTAAGTGAAATATCTTATTTCCTGGAACATACATTTTTCTAAACCCTTCCTTCTTTGGTTTGTGCAGCAGCTTGCGGTTACCATTACGAAGCTCCCCCTCAGGTGTGGTGGCTCCTACAGCAGATCCCGTGGTTAGGAGAAAGTGTATCCTCTCACTCCCGGGCCACAGAGAACATAGCGAGGTTGCCGGGAAGGAGGGGAAATGGATTTGGAGGTGTTCCCAGTCTCCATCCATTCACTATGAAATGGGGAACCCTGTGCAGTGCCTGTTTGGTTGCTGCTTCTGTCTCCCAGTGTGCGTTGTCGTTTGCTAACTGCTGTGCTTGTAGAGCTGGTGTAGGCCCACTTAGGCTTCGGCAAGGACTAATATGGGAGCCAACTCCTTCTTTGGCCTGCCATCTATTTCCCTAGTTTTATAATTTATAAATTCTTACTTTTAGAATAGCCTGCTTTATGTCTCAGGTAACCTCATTTACTGGTTTCTTGTTCTTAGGGCTTTACTTGAAAATGTATGCTATATGTTCTGATCATGAATGGCTTTCTCTCCCCCATCTCTTCCCAGAGCCTCTCCATCTTCCCACCCACTCAACTTCATGCCTTCTTTCTCTTTAGAAAAGAAAGAAATAGGCAAAAAAGAAAAAACTCAAACCAGAAATTAAAAAAATAAAAAGAGAAACACACACACACCCCATAAAAATGCTAATAGCTCGTCTTCTTTAACACTAGTTTTATAGACTTGTTTCTTAGTCTTCATTTTCCCTTAGTTTACTTTTCAGTTGTTCAGTGTTCATTGTAGACTTCATTTTTATCATCCTGCTCTGTGTCAGGGTTCCTTGCCCTCCTCTCAAATGGGCAACAGTAGCCACTTAGAGAATTGTTACAGAAGTGGCAATACCTCTTACCTGGTCATCAAGTTGTCAAGTTACACCATTTTCTGTAAAACTAAATGGAAACATTTCTTTTGTTTTTACCCCTGAGTGGCTGAGTGTTACTGTGCAGAAAGTCACAGTCAACCTGTTTTCTCTATGGATACTTATGATTCTAGGAATTTTCCTAGGATATTTGCGGAAGCTGATGGTTTTTTGAATCAGTTTCTTTTAAACCAAGTAGAGCAGCCTGGTAATAAGACAAAACTCACTTTACCGCAGAAGATTTTTTTGTATTATGTCATTGATACTTCTTCTGTTAGTAATTCAATAATTTTAACGATATAAATTGTTTCTTTGTGTGTCTTGTTTATGTCATCTCTTTAATGAACTCTATATTTTATATACACCCCTATCTCATTCACTTTTTAGTTTTGTTAACTGTCTTTATTATTTGTTTGCTTCTAGTGTGTCATTTACATTTATCCTGTTTATTTTTAATTTCTTTCCCAACCCCCTGTTTTTTTTCCTGTTTGTTTATCAAAATTCTTGTTTGATTTTTTTGCTGTTGTTGATGCTGTTGTTTTGTGGAGCATATGCTAGGCAGACCCCTCAAACATATCAATATTTCTTTCCCCTGAATTTGTGAATGGAACACCTAGTAAGACAGAGGACCGTGGGTTTTTCCAAACCCAAGTTGAATACAGAATCAAGATTGCTAATTAGCTGGTTTTAAAATCGGACCATTTCCAGCACAATTCTGAATTGCACGTTTGTAGCTTTTACCCATCACCAGAGACAATTTCCCAACAGAGGAAGACCACAACTTATCAAAATACAGAGGTCAACTTATGGGAGGAGAGCCCCAGTAGATACTGTGCAATACAGCTCCTGCATCCAAGCCTCGGGGACCCTGTGGAGAAGTGGGCAAAAAGACGGTGAGAGCCAGTGGACCAGGAAACTCTGCTGTACGGGCTTGTCCCTTAGAAATGACAGGAAAGATTTAGTCTTGATACCTTAGCAATATGGCTTCCTGAACAAGATCTAAACAGGGAGAACGCCGGATGAAATGCTAATGTGGAAAGGAACAATCTCGCAGGGTCCCACTCTTAAACAAAGAAGTACACATGACGATGGAATGCTGAGAGTGGAAGAAATAGTCTCTCCCAGAAATGAGCTCCCTAATTCAGATTATCTAGTACTAGGTGGTCAGTCCTGAAATCACATAAATACATAGAACTCCTAAGTGGATTCAGTGAGTTCTATTCCTATACTCATTCCTGTGTGTGCATGTGTGTGTGTGTGTGTGTGTGTGTGTGTGTGTGTGTGTGTGTGTAAAACAGTAACAGTTAAAGAAAACCAGGTGATAGATTTGTAAACAATCATGGAAAGAGTTGGAGGGGAAAAAGAGGGTGAAATTATGTAAATTATATTTATATTAATTATGTCATTAACCAGAAATATCTAATGGGGAGCTTTTCCTAGGTTGTCTGCTTGCACGTGCCTGTGTGTCAACAGGGTCTTTAATAGAGGTGGATGGAGGTGGGCAGAAGAATAAGGACCCGAGAGATGGTTACATGAAAAGAACTGTGCCTGACGCTATAGAAGGGAGAGGACTGTGAACCAAAGTGATGGCCGCCCTTGGAAGCCCAAAACACCAAGGAAACAAAAATGCATTCCTGTGATGGGCATGGTAACAAACCCCACGATGTTTTTCTCCTGGTATATCACTTTGGTTGGCCGGGGAGGTTTGCAGCTGTGATTAAGTATAATCCTTAAGATAGGGAAAGGATCCTGGGCCATGCAGTGTGTCTCAAGTCATCACAAGAGACAAGCATGGCAGCATTGGAGAAGGAGACGTGACATGGGAGCAGAGGTGGTGATGTATTTCCTAGAAGACCCCATGAGCCAGGGGCCTTGGAAAACTGTAAATGGTCCAGGAGCAGGAGGCATACTGCCCTTCCCAGGGCTGTTTTAGTTCAGGGAGACTAATTGTAGACTTCTGACTTCCTTAAATCCAAGACAATATGCTTCTGTTGTCTTAAGCCATGCACTTCATGATAGTTTGTTATCAAAGTGATAGAAACCAATAGAGAGAACGGAAATAGTCTCTCCTCTTTTGTCAAAAACATCTTTAATTGAAAATAGAGTCTTCTCTCATACAATACATCCTGACCACTTTCCCCTCCTTCCACTCTTCTTAGCACCTACACACACACACATACACACACATACACACACACATACACACATACACTCACACACACATACACACACATACACACACATACACACACATACACACACATACACACACACACACACACACACACACATACACACACACATACACACACACACACACACACACACACACTCACACACACACATACACACACACACACACACACACACACACACCGCCACACACACACACACACACACACACACACACACCCCCACACACACACACACACACACACACACACACACACCCCCTCTTCTCTCCCCCAGATCCACTCCTCCTCTATTTCCTCTTCAGAAAAGAACAGGCCTTCAAGAGACTACAGCCAAACAGGACAAAACAAGATACGATAAGGCAAGACACAAATCCTCATATCCGGGTTAAAAAGGCACCCAGCAGAAGGAGAAGAGGCCCAAGAGCAAGCAACAGAGTCAGAGATGCACCCATCCCGCTGCTCGTAGTCCCACAAACACACCGAGCCAACAGCCACAACATACATGAAGAAAGGACCCGCTGCAGCCCCACGAGACTCCATGCTTGCTGCTTCAGCACTGTGTGCCGGTATGAGTCCTGCATGGAGGATTAGCTAGGCCACGCTCTCCTGGTGTCCTCCACCCTTCGACTCCTACAGTCTTTCCTCCCCCTTGAAAAGATTCCAGACCTGATCCCTTTGAGTGTTTTCCCATTTGCTTTAACGCATTCCCATCCTCTTTGCATGCTGGGGAGTCTGTGGCTTCAGGAAATGTTCACTATGATTAGGTCTTTGTTGAGGATTGAGGATGTGGTTTGTGTTCTGAGGCTACTTTCTCTGAATAGATTTCTTCTGCTACAGGCAGGGCATGTGCCTTGCTTAAGTGTTTACTCTGGAAGTTGTTACTGCAGGTCTTCAAGTTTTTGTCTCACATTTGCTGCCTTCCTTTTGTCCTGAGCATGTCCAATCCATAGGTACAGTGACCTTGCTCCCAAGTCTTCAGTCACATCAAGGCATGGTCGTTTTCCCCGAATGACCTGTGTGTTGCGTGCCTGGGGTCCAGAGGTGGCTCTGAGTCGCCGTCTCTTCTTGGCTTCATTGTTCTAATGCTTACTTGGTGGTTTGTGGTTTGTGGTCATGTCTACTTGATTCATTGGAGGTGGAATATATTTCTCTTTCTGGTTTCCTTTCCCTCTTTACTTTTTTTCACTGTTTTGGGGCTTTCAAAGAAAATGTGGAGGAGTAAATTGTTCACTAGGTGCTGGGAAGCTTCTAGGTAGTGGGTAACTCTGTGCATGTTCAGGGTTTCGCTTTTCAATTTTGGGGACACCTTGTGCTTTGAGAAAGAGAAATGGGTCATCATTTGCAAGGGGGCTGGGCACTGTTTAGTAACACTAGGGTAGAGTTGTGTTTTACTCCTGAATGCTTCTTCACAAAAACCCTTCTGTTACATTAGACAAGCTATTGTACTGGAGATTTGGCATCCCAGTAGCCAGGCTGGCCCCTCCTTGCACAGCAGCTTGGAGGAAAGGGAGGCAGGCAAGTACCACACTGGGCATCTGTAGTCCTCCTCTCAGGCCACCAGGCTCCCTCCCTAGTTCACGTGGTCTTGCAGAGGACCATATGTGCCCAGAGCTCAAGTGACCTGGATCCAATACATAAAACCTTGAATGAACATTTACTGCCGTCATAATTTCACTAAGTCATTAATTTATATCCTTTAGCTTTTTCCATAATGTCCAAGCAGCATAATGGGCTACCACTGGCTGCCACATGTTTTGTCTACATAACCTAGTTAAGTTGCAGAGCCTCCTGTGAGGGAGGAACAGTGTTCATCCTGATAAGTCAACCAAGTGGACAATTGCTGGCTTCCTCTTTTACTCTGCACAAACTGTCTTTGTAAATATCACCTAATTCTTTATATTGAGGAGAACACTTTTTCTGGGTTGGTTAAAGCTTACTTTATGTGCTCACTGATTAACTGTACCTGCACATTCGTGCATCCAATCTGGTTTTGTCTGTTTGTTTGTAGGAAGATTTTTGTACTATAACTTGTATTTGTTTAAAATTATTTAAATGCTTGCATGCCCAAAAAGAACCTAAGGTTTTCATAATCTGTTTAGAAGACTGTGGCATCTTAAAAGTGGGACATCCTTAGTTCCCAGGAATAGGGGCAATGGAGATTTTGCTCCAGTCTAGCCTGCTATGGGCTCCTTTGTGCAGTCGTTTCAGTAAGTTGCTTCTAGGGTACCTGCCAGCCAACTGATGTAGATGGGATGGAGCAGCTTCTCTCTTCTCTCCTCTCTCCTCTCTCTTCTCTCTCCTCTCTCTCCTCTCTCCTCTCTCTTCTCTCTCCTCTCTCTTCTCTCTCCTCTCTTCTCTCTTCTCTCTCCTCTCTCTCTCTTCTCTCTCCTCTCTCTTCTCTCTCCTCTCTCTTCTCTCTCCTCTCTTCTCTCTCTCTCTCTCCTCTCTCTCTCTCTCCTCTCTCTCTCTCTCTCTCTCTCTCTCTCTCTCTCTCTCTCTCTCTCTCTCTCTCTCTCCCCTCTCTCCTCTCTCTCTCTCTCTCTCTCTCTCTCCTCTCCTCTCCCCTCCTCCCCCCCCCCCCTCCCTCCCTCCCTCCCTCCCTCCCTCCTGGTCTTTAGAGCACGCTGAGTCTCTCATCCCTAAAATGAAGAATTGATGAATCATGACTTCATAGAAGCTAGGAGCCAGAGTCCTAGCATCTCTGTCAGCAGGAGGTCTGTAGAATCTAGGCAGAGGTTCAAATGATCGACTTCATCACGGTGCTGATACAAACATGGAGAAGCAGGAGATTACAACCAGGCATTTGGAAAAGACTGTATCCCACAGCTGTACAACCAGAATGTCTGAGGATGTAGAAAACGGGATTGTCCTGATGTCTGGTACCTGGGGAGATAAGACGAGTCACATCTCTGGGCTCTCTGGGGCTCCTGCTAGTAGCGGACACATACCTGTCATCAGTCCTAGGACAAGTTAGGTGTAGTTTTTCACCAGCTCTTCCCTTCCCCTCCATGTAGCCATTTATTGGCCCTTTCACCTTCTGCTTATGGTGATTTTTCTCATCACCCTTCCTGCTAATCCCCTATGGTACTTGCTCAATTCAGCATTGTCTGCTTTACTCATCTGCCCTCTCTCTAATCCACATCAGCGCCACCGTCAGACCATTCACTTTATCTTTGGATTTTGTAGTAAGTCCATGCATTTCCTCCATCTCCCTCACTCTGGTCTTTTTTGTTTTTGTTTTTGTTTTGTTTGTTTGTTTGTTGGCTATTCTTTCTTTTCCTCTTGGGGGTGGTTATTTTATTTATATTTCAAATGTTATCCCCCTTCCCGTTTCCTCTCCACAAGCCCCCTACCCCCTCCTCCTCCCCCCTGCTTCTATGAGGGTGCTCCCCCACCTGCCCACCCATTTCTGCCTCAGCAGTCCAGCATTCCCCTATCCTGGGTCATCAAGCCTCCACAGGACCAAGGGGCTCCCCTCCTAGTAATGCCCGATAAGGCCATCCTCTGCTACATATCCAGCTGGAGCCATGGGTCCCCCATGTATACTCTTTGGTTGGAGGTTCAGTCCCTGAGAGCTTTGAGAGGTTTGGTTGGTTGATATTGTTGTTGTACCTATGAGGTTGCAAACCCCTTCAGCTCCTACAGTCCTTGCCCTAACTTCCCCACTGAGGCCCCCATGCTTAGTCCAATGTTTGACTGTGTATATCCACATCTGTATTGGTCTGGCTCTGGCAGAGTCTCTCAGGACAGCTATACTGGGCTCCTATCAGCAAGCTCTTCTTGGCATCAGCAGTAGTATTTGGGTTTGGTGTCAGTGGATGGGATGGATCCCTAGGTGGGGCAGTTTCTGGAAGGCCTTTCCCTCAGTTTCTGCTCCACTCTTTGTTCCTGCATTTCCTTTTAACAGGAGGAATTCTAGATTAATATGTTGATGGTGGCCCCATCCTTTACCTGGGGGCCGTGCCTATCCAATAGATATGGTCTCTATAGGTTCTGTCTCCCCTTTGTTGAATATTTCAGCTAAAGTCCTCCCTGTTGGGTCCTGGGAACCTCTTGGGTCCCTGGTATCTGGGACTTTCTAGTGGCTACCCCCAATTCCCCTCCCCCACTACTGCACACCTACTTTCAAATTCCTGACCCTCTGTAATTCTCCCTATCTCCTCCCACACTCTGGTCTTTTTAATGATGTAATACTACTTAGAAATTTGAACACTTCTCAAAATGCTTAAATAGGTTAAATACAGTATTATTTTATAGTCTCCAAGGAAACAGGTATCCCCTGAATCGCTTTCTAGGGGGGAAGGAGGTTGCAGGTTGATCCCTTGTCCTATTTTCTGGAATCGTCTATTGGCCTGTGTTTGTATAGTTGCTGTTTTATTCGCGCACACACGTGTGTGTGTGTGTGTGTGTGTGTGTGTGTGTGTGTGTGTGTGTGTTTCCTTGTTTGATTAAAGCTGCTTCCTCAAGCTTGATTTTGTTTCTGTCAGGCCTCCAAAGATCTTGTGTGTCGCTTTGTATGTTGGCCCCTTGAATTAGAGGTCTTTGTACTGAGGGTCCACTCTGGCTGGACAATTTAAAAAACTATTAAAGTATGGTTGTGTGTGTGTTAGGATGTAGATATGCTGTGGTGTGTGTGTGAGGTCAGACAAGAAAAAGACTCAGGGCTCTTTTTCTACCAAGTAATTGAACTGGAGTTATCAAGCTTCAGCCCCTTTACCTGCTGAGTCATTGAAATGATCCTCTGGCTGCTGAGTCACTGATACAGTCCTCTGGCTGGGCCTTTATTGGTGTGTCTATAAATGAGGACTGTGGACACCTTCTGTATATATTAGAGGTACAGTGAATGTGGACATAGGACAGAGATAGCTACAAACCAGATGTTCTGTGGGCCCATGTATTTGGTGCCATGTGGTTAAAATG
Source organism: Rattus rattus (assembly GCF_011064425.1). Taxonomy (NCBI): domain Eukaryota; kingdom Metazoa; phylum Chordata; class Mammalia; order Rodentia; family Muridae; genus Rattus; species Rattus rattus. Next base: position 137,291,389 of record NC_046155.1, read on the forward strand.
GCTTGGGAAGTGGATCCATGAGTATGTAGGTCAGGAATGGTATGTTTGTGTGTCAAGGCTTGAGAAAGCCTAGTGGGCAGTTCTTAAACCTGCCCATGGTTGGTAAAGGTTTGGGCTCATCAAAGGACTCTGATGACTAGACAGGTGTCTAGTAAATATGTGTTGCATGTTCTGTAAGTCTGTTTTCTTATTATTACATCACAAGATTAAAAATGCAAATTTCAAACTGGGTTTGATGGCATATGACTTTAATGCCAGTACTCTGGAAGCAGAGGTAAGCTGGTCTTTTCTCAGTTGGAAACCAGGCTAGTCTACACAGCAAGTTCCAGGACAGCCAGGGCTTCATTGAGAGACCCTCAGATAGACAGACAAATAGACAATCAAAATGCCAACCTCTAGATGGAAACCAGCATGTAATTCATTGGGATGTAAATACTGAGTCAGGGCAGAGAAAAGAGGATGGTTCTGAAGCCTGTTGTTTTGTTCATATTTATTTGGGGTTTTACAACTTCTGCAAGCTCAATTATAGCATTTTTTAAGCTACAGGACATTTTGTAAGTTCTGAGTTAGATATGCCCCCAAGTAGGCTGGCCTGTGTGTACCCTTCATCTCAGTCATACAGTATATGGCTTCTGTGCCCTTACTTTGGTTTCAGCCTTTCCCTAGGTGCCCAATGTTGCTTTCATTCAAAGCTCTAGCCTCTGTGTCCCCTCAATGCCCTCCTTCTGTAGCCCCCACTCTCAGCCCCTGTCTCTGCAGGCATGAGACTGAATCTATAAGTCGTGGCCTCCTATCACACAATGAATAGCCTCCAAAGAACTCTGCCTGTGAAGTCTGAGGTCCTGAAGAGCGGGTTGCATTCTCTTCACCATAGGACACTTTCTCCATGAAGCTGCCCCCACATTGTGTAGCTCCTGACACTTTCAGCGCCCCTCATAACTCTGCATGGCTGCCCTAGACCCATCCTATATGCAGATTTGGAAACCCAAAATTATTTCAGTGCTTTCTTAGAGTGGATTTTGCATTATTAGGCCGCTGGGAGGCTTCAGAGATAGCCTCCTTCTCCAGCAATAAGTGGTAGGAACACTACATGTTCTCTTTAGTAGAAGATCGCCCTCATCTTGCTCCTTACTGTGCTACTGCAGGCCTCCCCACACATGGCATATGGCATTACTCATTTCTGACGCGTGCTCAGCACCAATTAGGTGTGTGTAGTGGCCTACACAGCCACTGTTCTTCTGTGAGTTGGTAAGTAAGTGAGATTTCTTAGGAGTACTAAATACTGATGATATTTTAAAGGGCCGTGCATATACGTAAAGTTACTCTGTAGTCTGATCAGATCTTTGCATACTCTGACATGCAATGCCAGCTTCCTTATGGACTCAACCAGCCATCTATTCAGGCATTCGCAGGAGCTCCTGGGCATTGTGCTTCTGTATAAGTGAGGGAAGAGTCTGGTCTCCACTATTTTGTGCAGCAGGAACTAATGACACCTCTCTGTATTTTGTGACTTCTATCTTTACATTTAATCTGTTGCTAAAAATAATTCTGAAGTAGCCATTGGAAAAGAAATAGTCATGTGTGCAAAGAATGTTTCATCCAGTTAGTATATCATTTATTTTCTTGGTGGGTTTGTGCGAACATGTGTGCATGTGCTGGTAGATATCATTCCAGAACTGCATCTCCACATTATTGAAGCAGACATCTTGTTGAACCTGAAGCTAGCTAATTCTGGTAGACTGGCTTGCGAGAAAGCCCCAGGAATCTTCCCATCTCCCCCTCCCCAGGTCTGGGATTATAGTCACATACAATCACATATATTATAATCATATAATACACAGCTTTTCCATGGATGCTCAGATCTTCACACTTTTACTGAGAAGCACTTTGCATGTTGATCCATCTCTCAGCACCCCTAGGTGTGCTTTTTTTCTTCAGCATGCCATTAAATATCCTCCTGCTCAAATGAAGGGTTTGGTGGCTATACAGCCCTACACTACACGTAGTGAGTAGGTTGTGGTTGGTGAAGGGATTATTGATTGAGGCTTTTCCAGAGAGGCATGGTGGCTTTCATATGGATGTCCTCCAGGAAGAAACTCTGAATCACCCCTGCAGCTGCTGTCCCTGGCCATCGCTGTCTCTGTTGTCACCAACTGCCCTCTGTTGCAGTGAGTTTTTGGCTGCACAGCTTTGTGCTCTTGGGAGGGACACACTACCAGCCACCCACCCAGGGTCTCTTTGGATAGAAGGATGGTAAACACGCGCATGCGCATGCACACGCGCACGCGCGCGCACACACACACACACACACGCGCGCGCACACACACACACACACACACACACACACACACACACGCATGTGCACACACATACACATGCCAGTTAGCTACATCAAAGACTGGGCACTCCTAAACCTTCCCCTGCGACCCCAGGCCCAGCCGGGGAAGTGGCCACTGGTCACTTACTCAAAGTCTCACATGGTTGGGTGACTTTATCGCCTGCTGCTACTGCATCCCATTCGTCTTCCGCTGGTCCTGTCCATTCTCTCTGTGTCCTACGTTACAACTCTAAGTGCCCAGCCATTGGCCTCTGGCAATGATAGATCAAAAACCAATTGGGGATGAGGACCTTCAGTGTCTGGATACACAGATTCAGAGCATTAGCACTAATCTCCAACACCTCCACACACACCTCAGTCCCATCTTCTAGCATGTTCTGTGGCTCTCCACACACACCTCAGTCCCATCTTCTAGCGTATTCCGTGGCTCCCGCACTACTTTTTGGTCTGATGTCTGCAGTGGTCGTATTCTAGCTTTCTGAACCAGGTCCTCAGCAACACATCCCAAGTGTTGACAATCCATTTTCCATGAGCCTTTACAAAAGGAGAGGGGATAAGACTGGCCAGTAGGCCAAGTCGTACCTGTGGTGAGATGAACCTTTCAGAAAGCGGCACTTCATGGAATTTTGAACTGGGAAATACTGAAGAGTTAGTTAAGCATCTGGGAATGAGCACAAGAGCAGGACAGTAGAAAATGGAGTCTGGAAGGATGTGGATTACAGATTTGCAGGGTCCTGCGTGAGGCTGGAGAGCCTGCCCAGTGTGGAGGGGAAGATCAGCAACTGTAAGATGAGCTCTGTGCCCACTCCAGGCCCAGGCTCAGGCCTGGGGCTCTTGTGCTAATGTCAGAGGCTCTTCAACCCATGTTGGCGTACACTCCTCAGATGTGTGAGGTCAGAGGCTATGCTTCCCTGTACTCAGAGCCAAGTACAGGAGTGAGGTGTGTGCAGACGCACTGGTAGGACCTTAGAAGGGAAGAACTAGGTGCCAGATTCTCCAAGCTGGCCCCTCCCTAGTCTCTCATTCGCTGGGTGACCAAAACATCGTAGCCAGTCTTGGAATCTATAAATGCTGTATGGTTGCCCTGTCCAGAGCCACCTACCTATCTTCTGAGAACATGTTATATAATCCAGACCAGCATGCAGTCAGCTCCAGAGAGGACAGGAGCAGGGCAATGGGTATATGGGAATGCTATACTAGCCAGATGTTTTCTCACGCATGTCTGTACCTGTTTTGTATATTTGAGGATCCCCGGAGATAGGGAATATGTAAACTCTTTCATTTTAATGCACAGAAGAAGGTGTGTGCAGAGTCATCTGGGAAGCAAATTTATGCTTTTCCTTGGAAGTAGTAGGATTTCCTCCTTTGTGTGGTGGAGATAGCTGGAACAATGATGCCATACTTCTTATTGTTTTTATGTATTTATTTTTATTTTTAATTCACATATGTTTAATTTTTAATTGGTTATTTTATTTATTTACATTTCAAATGTCTTCTTTCCCAATCTCCCCTCCACAACACCCCCCATCTCATCCCCCTTAAAACAATCAATAAACTGGGAACAGGGAGATGTTAGGAGGCAGGAAAGTAGCCTGCTTCTACACTGGCCCCAGGGCTTTCCACTAGGAGACCGCTGACCATAGGCCATGCGAAGCAGAGCCAGTATGGAAGCTTTCTGCTTGCGGTGGCGTCTGATATGAGCTATGGGGCATGACTTCTTGTGACAGCTATCCAGGATGTCCCCCTCTCTCTCTAGTCTATTGGTATGGGGCACAGCCTATACTGCAGTTCTTGGGTCAGTGTATGAAGCTCTGAGAGCTGGCTCCTGGCCTGGTAAAGCCTTCCATCTCTGCCTCTTTCTGAGGAGCCCACCTAGCAGGCTACCTGGCACCAAGTAATGCCTTTATGGAATGCTGGAAGTGTTTGCTTTCATGTTTGATATTTTTGTGCAGCAGAATGGACTGTGTGTGGGCATACCAACCCTTTAAGTGGTATTGGGGCAGAGCTTCCCTCAGTAGTTCTGGGAGGTGTGCTTGAGGACCCAGAAGATACCGTATGTACCTTTAGATAAAGTTGACAAGAAACCAAGGACAAACAGCCATCTCTGGCGTTACTAGAAAACAGACTTGTAGTACCAGTTTGAGTTTCTAGATTTCCTGTTCTGTTAGATCCTGTGCTCCTATGTGTATGACTGTGTTGTAAAGTCAAAGGGTAAGAGTAAGGAGTGTGAAAAGAGGGAGCAGGCAGGACGGCCAGTCTCCTGACTACAGGGTCCCAGTGTGGTGTGGAGTCTGAGGATTCAGGAGGGAAACTGTAGAAGATGTCTCCAAATACTAGGATGGTCAAGGCTTTCCACTCTTCTGATTTACTCGATGTGAGCATGTCCTTGGAACTTGGAGAACTCTTTCCTGAACGGTTTCATAAACTCTGATTTGAAAGCTTTCATGCATAAGGTTGTGGCCTCCTGGCCTAGAGGGACATCCTCACCGGGTTTGCCTGGGAATGAGGTGACTCTGCTGGCACTGCAGGCCTCAAGGATGGCTTTGATGAAAGCATGGAACCTGCCCTGCTGGGACAAATGTGTGCTCCTGGGATTTTTCCAGTCCTTAACCCACGATTTTGGAGTCATGGGCAGCACCACTAAAAAATTAGCAAAACAAAACAAGCAAAACACACATACACAAACAAAACCACCAGCAGCCCCAAAACAATGACTGTGATATGTCCAGGATTTGTTCATTGTCACACAGCTCAGGGGGTGGGGGTTGAGGCTGGTAATGAGGCCCAGCAAAGCAGTGGCTCGTGGTGATCATACACAGATGTTTTCAGAAAACAAGGTTATTGCCTTGTGTCTGGGACAAGCAGGAAGCAGCCATTATGTTATATAGAAACTACAGATATTACTCACTTAAAGGGAGGCTGAAAAAATAGTATTGGTATGGAAAAAGAAATAAATGTCAGAATGCTGTATTTAAATATGTAAATAGTATGTGTAAATAAATGTTTATAGAATAACCAACTTAGAGAATAAAATAATATAAGAAATAGAACACACACATAGATAGTATGTATCTATGGATTGAGAGTGGATTTGAGGGCCTCAAGTACTGCCCTTGAACCCTTATTAGAGTGACGTGGTAGGACGGCCTTTCAGTCCTCACACCAGCTTTGAGAACAGAGCAACAGACAAATCAAATGTCCTCTTTTCCAGCCTCTCTGCTGTTAACAGGAACCGAGGTCTGCATAGCAGCACAGTAGTGTGGGACTCAACACTCCAGGAAGGGGAGTAGCAATTGAGGGTACAGTATGTCACACCCATTGGCCCAGAGCATCAGCTAAGGTGTGCATTGCACTGGAGTTTTCTGATCTGTTAGCAAGCTCAAGCTAATGGTTAGGAACCCTGGGCCCAGCAATGATGTGGGATTTTCATCTGTTGTGCTCTTGCTTGTATCATAGGATGCATGCTTTAAATAGGAAAACGGCAATGTCACTTAAAGGCACTCTCCTAGCCTTAAGTAGGTCAGGGTTTTACGGAGATCACAGGTGAGTCACAGTAAACTCAGAGTCACGAATTTCATCAGAATTCAGGATGTGTTTTTGGTTTTGCTACATAGTACATCTTAAATCCTAGCCTGCTTGGTTTCTCTCTGCTCCAACTCTACATCCTGGCCACATACACAGATTACACAATGCACTGTGTTGAAACTAGCTACCTGAGGGACTTGCCTCGAGTCCTGGTTATGAAAGTCTGTCCTCTTGCTAGCATAAGTGGTAGGGAAAAAAAAAACAAGGCTTGAGAGCAAGGTCTTGGTCACCCCAATTAATAGGCACGCTCTTAACCTTGGCCATCTTATGAAAAGAGTTTTGTTTGGTCTGTTGTTGAATATGCCTTGTTATCCACACCTAGTTCAAGACAGAATTTGCGTCACCCATGGAGTATGCTGCCAACTTTGCCAGTGCCAGCACTGCCTAGCCACTGTCCTTTTCTGACATCAGAAGCTTGTCTTAGTTGTTTAGTTCTTTGCACAAGGGACCCTAAGACACATAAGCTTTTCTATCCTGCACGTGTCACCCAGCACTGTGTGGGACGTGTATAGCTCCTCGTGTGTAGATGTAGCTCCTTAGTCCTCAGTGGTGTATGAGAATGGAATGTACACTAAGATATGGGGTGTATCTTACTCTGCACTGTCATGAACCCAGTGGCTTTGTTCATTCTACATCATGTTTTTGGTAAATATCTGGACACATTCTATTAGAAGCAGGAGTTCGCCATCATGGCTATACATACATCTTCAGCCAGGATATAATTCAGGTCTCCAGAAATTCTATTTCCAGTAGGTAAAAGGTAGGACGAGGTTTTCCAGGTAGCACAAATCAGGTTAGGGTGGCTGTGCTGTGCCCTGGAGTTGACACTGCATCAAACAGGAATCTAAAGACACTTTAGTAAGCAGTTATTCTTGGAAATCTGATGGAAGAGGATTGAGTATATGAGGGTTCATCTTTATGAGGACAGTTTGTTCCTATTCCTGTTTGTATCGCTCTCATCTTTACTGGGCTCAGTGTCTTCCAAGGGAGCATGCCCTGCTCCTTGTAAACTAGCCCAGGTAGATGAGTCTATGATGTGGGCAAACAGAAGGGAACCACTGAAGCGCCACCGTGCACTTGCCACTTACGTTCCAGAGGCTCCGCTGTGCCCTGGGAAGTCTCAGGGAAGCTTCTGGAAGCTAAGAGCACTGCATTCAGGAGTTGCATTTCTGAAGCAGCCCTGAGCTTGTCCAGGCTACCCCTTCTTTTAGGATGACCTCCAGCAGTCTGAGATAGTCTAAAGCCGAGGCAACAGTACTCTATGGTATAGATGGTGACAATCCAAGGGACCTTAACCAAGGACTTTATATGAGTAAAATGAGGGCTTGGCTCAGCCTAAGTCTGTTGACCACAAACCTGGTGAAATCCTGCCACCCTGCAGTGTAACCTAGCACATGACTGAAGGCACAGGTTTTATGGTGACTGTCCTAGATCTGCTAAGCTCCAGGTCCTTCGGTATTCCTCTGCACAGGTCACAACATTCTTTTACAACAACCATGACTGTCAGGCAGCCATGTCAATGCCAAGCCAAGCTTAGACCAGAGGGTGGAGATGAAAAACAGCAGCAGCAGCAGCAGCAGCAGCAGCAGCAGCAGCAGCAGCAGCAGCAGCAGCAGCAACACTAGTCTGGCTTTGAGCTGGTTCTTACGGGGCTCAGAACGACTGATGTGGGAAGATGGAAGCGGATATGGGGGCTTCTGCCCAGGTCTGTGGCTTGATTCCCTGGGATGGTTGTACTGATGCTGGAGATAGAAATGACCAAGGTCAGCTCGGCTAAGAGTTTCAGCACAGCAGCTGTCACTGCACGTACTTTAATTGAAGTATTGAATTTGATATTTTATTGTGTAATTGTAGTGTTACTACAATGACTTTTTCCATTTTTTTATTTATTCACTTTACATCCTGATCACAAGACTCCCTTCTCCTCCCAGTGCCCCCTTCACAGAGCCCCTCTTCTTCCCTCTGGCTTTGAGACCTGGTTCTTATGGGACTTAGAAGGACTGATGTAGAGAGAGAGAATTTCTTCCCTCCCTTTCACCTCTAGGAAAGGTTCTTCCCAAGGAACCAAACTACCCTGGCAGCTCAACTCACTGAAGGACTAGGTACATCCTCACCCACTGATGCCAGACAAGATGGCCCGGTTAAGGGAGCAGGAATTTCAGACAGGCAACAGAGCCAGGGTAAGCCCCTACCCATTTTAGGGGGAAATGTGCTAATCTGTTCTCAGAGGGTCAGTGGGGACACATTGCAGGCCTGCTTCCTCCAACTACCCTGGAGCCTCAGGCCATGTTTGCATCTGTCAGCCTGGATTCACAGACAAAAGCCTAGAATAACTGTCCTCCGAGAGGATCCGTCCAGCAGCTGACCAGAACAGATGGAGTGTAGTGGAAGTTTTAAGCAGAAGTTGCTATATTTTAGTTAAAGTTTATCAATTACTCCAGTGCCGTTTCTGAAGAGACTGTCTGTTTTTTAAATTATCTTTCACCTTTGTCTGCTATTATGTATAGGATGGCTTTCTTAATCCCTTTATTAAATATAGTTCATTGCATCCAGAAATGCTACTGGTTTCTCTGTGTGTTGATAACCTGAAATTTTACTGAAATTGTTGGTCTGCTCTAAGATTTGTTTTTGTTTTGTTTTGTTTTGAACTCTTCAGGGATTTTATACATAAGATTATCCTATTATTAAACATGTTCTTATTTATTCTTTTTTTATTGGATAAGTTTTTATCTGCTATTTGCTAATCTGACTGAGAAGAAAGTAAAATATTTAGGAGAAAGTTAACAAAAGGGTTGAAAACCTTTACGTTGAAAACTTAAAAACTTGATGAAAGCTATTGAAAAAAAGATATAAACAAGTGAAAAGATGTCCCATGTTTGTGGATTGGAAGAATAATTATAAAAGATTTTCTAAAATGCCTTTCACCTACAGCAATCTACAGTTCATCGATGTTCCTATCAATATCCAAAAATCCTTTCTCACAAAATTGAAAAAAGCTAAAATACATATGGAACCACAAATGATCCTGAATACTTTAAGCAAAACAGAAGGTGCCAATCAATCAGCAAGTAGAAGCTCAAGTTGGAGAAGTTATTCTTGGTGATCTTAGTCTCTAGTAGTGTCTATTTAATGGTTACAAAATATCTATTTTTGACACTTGGTTAATGGGAAGTGGGGAGGTGATGCATGCTAGCTTGTTTCTACAATATATACAAAACAACAACAGCAGCAGCAACAGCAACAACAACAACAACAGCAAAACCCAAAACATCATATTCTGTCTCATAAATAAATGCTTGTCAATTTAAAAATATCAGAAGTTTGTTCTCAAATTTCCTTCTCTTTTTAAACCCCGCCCCCTTGTTCTGTTCATTTGTCCCTTTACCACAGCACTGGTGCTTGATCACTGAAATGGCAGGGTAAGCCTTAGTAACATGCATCATGGTTTCTCTTCTTATATCTTATTAACACTACTCTAGATGAAAAATTTCCTTTGATTTTTCACATTTTAGACATCTTTATACATAGATGTTTCTGTGTATACAGAAACATCTTTGGGGGGATTTGTAGGGAATTAACTACCTTAGAATGCTGAGTCTTTCTATCTTAATTAATGAATTGTTTTGCAGCTGCGTCTACGATCCCAAGTCTTCCAGTCCATGAGCATGGTATGCTGCCCCACTGACACAGATCCTCCTTTCTTCCTTTTGTCAGCATCTGTAATTTATAAGTCTGATTCATGTCTTATTAAACTCACACGTAAGCATCTCACTTAATTTTGAGTGACTGGACCACTGTTTAAAATCAGTTTCTACATGCTCATTGCTAGTGTTTCATATCTAGTATATGAAAACAATGTATAGTGCTTGTACCTTTATCTTGAACTTTGTGATTTGACTGAATTTATTCAGTTTGAAAAGATTTTCTATCGATTATGTAGGGTTTTCTAGATGGCCTCTATAGTCTGTAAGTAGAGAGAGCTTCACTTATTTCACAGTCTGTGTGCTTTTTGTTTCCTTTTAACGTCTTGTCTTCTGGCTGGACCTCCACTGCCGAGCTGACTGATGCCTCTGCACTTGAGTGGCCATCTTCTGCAAAATGCTGTTCCTAATGGCAGAGCACTCTGCTTTTGGATGTAAACTAATGATCTTAGAGAGTTCTTTTAATGCATGCTCACAATCCTTTTGGAGAAACGTCCTTTCTATTTAGTTTTCTGGGAGTTTTCTTATGAGTATGTGTTGGATGGTGCCAAATGGCTTCTCAGAAATGATTGATAGAATCTGGTAGACCTTATGTATAACCTGTTAATACGGTAGATTATAACACTTGGTTTTCTTAACATCAGATTAACTTGGGTACTGCTATGTAACTGTCTTACACAGTCTTTGCTTCATAGGAATCTGCATACATTTTTTCTGGTTTGATTGGTTGGTATTATGGTAATTCTTGCTTCAGAAAATGATTTGACAAAATATTTTTCTTAGAAAGGACTTTAATGAAAGGAATCATGAGTGAAATTCCACACTGGATTTTTAAATTTTTCTCATGAAAATTACAGAGTGAAAAGAATATATTTCAAAGGCAATGAGAAATGAGCAAATAGTCCTTTCTTATTCATAGCTTCACCCCTGAAGCTGTACTTCCCTGTAGCCAGCTGCAAACAAAAATGTCGGCTGGAAAATTCTAAAAGGTAACAGTCCTTGTTCTAAATAACTTATTACAGCGTGTCTGTTTTTATTATACTGTTCTTGTTAATCTTGTAACATGCTTAATGTGTAAGTTAATTTTTACTGTACCAAAGGTATATATGAATTTTAAAACCTACAGATTATTCAGGAGTCACAATTGTCCCTAGTTTCTGGCACCACAGAAGTTATCCTATGTGTACAAGGCGGGCCACTCATTTATATCCAAAACTGTTCTGTCCCAGAGAATTGTGAGATAGCATGTCTGCATGTCAAAATTATATTATAATGCATAATACTGCTTTAGAACATTTTTATCTTTAGAATTTCATGTATGTATACAAGATATTTTCATCAGACCTTTTCCATGCACATCAAAGCCCTCTCCTATCCCCTCCCTACTTTCTATCCCAACTTCATGTACTCTTATTTTTTAAAATCCTCTTGGCTCCTCATGATGCTCCCTGAATGTTCGTGCGTCTAAGACATTTTAACATGTCTGAACACGATTAGAGTTAAAGGGCCGTTTAGAAGTGTTACCATGAGCTCACTGGAGATATGGCTGCTGGTCGGATAATTACAAGACAGTCTGTGTCCCAGAGAAGAAGCAGCTTTCCTTCTCAGGGGTGTGGTCACAGAGGCCGTGTGTTTAACATGGAGCTGGTCACCAGCACTCAAACGTGCATGTACAAAATGTCTAAATGTAGGTCCCAAAAATAAGATGGCAGGAAGAACAAGAATGAAAATATACTAGTAATTTTTTAAAGATGACCTGGTAATTGCATTTTATTGAGTGATAGCACAGGCCTGGCTACCAGCAGCGTGGTGTCCATGGAGAGAGCAGTGGTTTTGAGGCTTTGTCTTTTGCTGTGGAGATTGGCAGAATCGGGATTTTAGGAAGGTTGAATCTGTTTGCTTCCGTTAGCGTTATCTAAAGTGTAAAAGCGCTAATGTGGCTTGCCAGGTTAATGCAGATTTCAGTTGAATAAGGGATGTTATTCCTGGCATAGCATCACCCCAAATACTTCACAAGACACACAAGAGCATTCATTCATCCTTAATCTAAAATTCAAGCTCGCTCCAGTGTTTTGTTTTGCAACCTGGCTGCCATCTCTACATGTTTGTCTGTCTGTCTCTTGTTTGTTTTCATTGAAGATAAAAGCAGAGTCCGAACCCTGTGGCATCAGTTTTCACCAGACAGGGTCTCAGTATGGAACCCAGGCCGGCCTTGAACTCATCTTCTTCCTGGCTGTCCTTTGGTTGTTAGGATTGCAGGTGTGTTCGTGTCTGCTATGCCTGGCTTTATCCAGCAAAGTTGGATAGCAGCAGGATTGGAGAGCTGTGGTTTCCAGGCAGGTGAATGAGAGGGCAGACCTTGTGAAAAGTCAGGAGTTTCTTGTATTTTTTTCTGCCATTGGTACCTGTAGCAGATGTGTAGCCTGTCCTGGGGTCTTGGCAGTCTCAGTGAGGGCTTGGGGTCACAGGTGTCCTAAAGCTTCTCTGTGCCCTGCACCTTCATTGCTCCTCACACCTCCTGTTCACAATGATCTCACTTCATTTGCTTTTCCACTAATTATTCAGAAAGACTCTCAGTCATCCACACATCCTCCCCTAGTCCTATTTGCATTTATCCCTTTAGGATGCTGCCTAAATTAGTGCCTGTACACTACAGGTAACATTTTACAGTCTCCCTGGGTCAGACAAAGAGGCAGATAATGGTACCACCGCAAGCATTATCCTGACATCATGCAGAGTGCTTGGTCCATGGGTCTAAAGATCATATGTGAATTGAACCTCCCTATTAACCTAAGATCCCAAGTCCCAGGAAGAGGTGGCCTAGTGAGGGAAGGCTGTGAGCATCTGGTCTGCTCTCTTTTTACATCAGCATCCACCTCCAGAGTCCCCATTGCCTTCCCTCTTACTTCCCTCCGTTCTCAGATGTCAACAGACCTACATGTGAAATTGTATTCCGCTGCTGTGAACTTGTTCCAACTCTAGGGGAGACTGTGCCACCAGCTCTTCTTTGTATCTGCGGCTGGGCTTAAGTCAGCCGGCGCCAATTAGAATTACAACTCTGCCAGGAATGACTCGGAAGATCGCCCCTCTTTCAATGCCAAGTCCTCTTTAATATAAGATCAGAAAATACATGTAGGAGTTTACTGGTAGCTAACATGAAAGTCTTGTACTGCGCCCTTGTGTCATTTGTGAAGACCCCAAGAATGTGGGGCTCAGGATGGAGATAAGTTGGTGTGAAACCCCCTAAGTAGATAATCAACTTCTCAGCCATCTTCCTCATCCCCAGAAACTCACCTCCTCTTCTCAAGGTGGAATTGTGGTTGAGGAAACCTGTGTTCAGACTCCTCCCATTCCCCATATCTACTTTACAATATAAATTAAAACATTTTTTCCATGCTGGGCTATTTTCTTCACTCAAAATATGGAAGGGAGAGACTTGATTCTTGCCAATCTCTCTGGAATTCGGAGGACATTCAAATCTATTCTGGTTCTTAAAGTGTTCATGAATTGTATGTACTCCATTTTTGTATTGACCTAAATAGGCTTTATTGGTTAGGCTACACAAATATATATTTTCTAGAAATTTGTCTTTGAGTTGTTAGGATGGATATCTTCCTGATTTGCTGATACAGTAGCAATAGGAATCCAGCATTGTGCTGTTACAATAGGAGGAAAACATCCTTGAACAAGGACCTTGTCACCTTGACCAAGAATATTTCTGCAGCTCTCAGAAATAGGTCTAAATTGTTTCAAGTGAAAACAACCTATTTTATAAATATTCCCTGTTTCCTTACCTCTTTCTTTTAAAAGTATCAAGAATGTTACTTTCAAGAAAAAGAATGTTACTTTTCAACCATTAAGAAGAGTACTGTCGGGGTTGGGGATTTGGCTCAGTGGTAGAGCGCTTGCCTAGGAAGCGCAAGGTCCTGGGTTCGGTCCCCAGCCCTGAAAAAAAAAAAAAAAAAAGAAGAGCACTGTCATAAAAACTAGGAAATAAATTCTGGCAAAGATGTGAAGCTCGAAGCTTTGATCCTGGGGATGGGGTGTGGAATGGTGCAGTTACTGGTTGAAACTTTATGGGACTCTGTAGAAAGTTAAACATGTGGTTGCAGTACCAGTGAAGACATCCACACTTGTGAGGGCCCTAAAAGGATTGGAAATGGACTCCGATATTTGCATATCCAGCTCATAGCTTCATCATTCTTTCCTAATCAGCAACATGACAGCATCCAAGGGTCCTATGGTGGATGAGTGGATAGACACAAGTGCTACAGGCATACAACAGACTGACAGTCATACTTAAATAGGAAGGGGCTTCCGACACACACTGCAGTGCTGAGAACAAACCTTGAAGATATATCCTGATAGGTGAAGTAAGGCAATCCAAAACAAACAAACCCAGACAAATAAATGATATGCTTCACGTAGTCATAAATCACAGAGGCAGAAAGTCAAATGTAAATCATGGGGGATAATGGGAGTGTTAGTGTCTAAGGTGGCCAGGGTTTAATTTCTTTTCGGAGCTGGGGACCGAACCCAGGGCCTTGCGCTTGCTAGGCAAGCGCTCTACCACTGAGCTAAATCCCCAACCCCTTCAGGGTTTCATTTTGCAAGGATGAAGAGATGGATGTGGTGGTGACTGACAGCATTGTGAATGCTCTTGATGCCATTAAACTAGATATTCAAAATAGTTAAGATGGTAACATTTGCATTGGTCAGGTCCTATCACTTGTTTCGAGGTGTGTTCCTGTTGGGAAATAGAAGAGCCTACTCATATCTGCTAGGTCCAAACTTGTGTTTATTCTGTAAATAACATGTCACACTGTCAACCACCTGAGATTCTCTCACCTTTCAGGTTACTCTAGCCTTTTGTTGTTTCTCCATAGCTTTTCATTAGTGTGTCTTGGGTGTGTGAATGGAGGTTTCGATGCTTGAAGCACTTCTAGTTCAAGCTGGCCTGGAGGGAGGGGGGCCCCCAATTGACATAATACAAACATTAGACCAAATCCACAACGATGGGGCACTTGATAGGAGACAGGTAGACCATGTGACACTCCTGCCCACAATGTACGGGACGGTCTAGTCACTTTGTCCCGACCAGCCTTTGGGATTGTCAGCCTTATGCCCTTCAAGGCACTGCAGTAGACGTGTAATAATGTAGCACAGTTTCAATTTGCATTGAAAGTTCACAGACTCGTCCTTTGTGAATACTATCCAGTTCTTCCACCCACTTTTACTAGGCTACCTTTGTATTGTTGACTTATAATTACATCTTTGGATGAGCAGCTTTTAAAAATTATATAAATCTGTTTTCTTATAGTTATGCTCATTATTTCCATGACTTAAGGAACTTTTGAGTTCTCTAAGGCATGTACATAATCTCCTTTTCTCAGTATTTTATAATTAAACTTTTATGCTGTTGTTTATGGTTCATCTTCTATATTGTGTGAAATAGGACGTGGGATATTTTTTTCCTCAACGATTATTCATTTATTTGGATGATGAGTCATGGCAATACCTGTTGAAGTGGTTATAAAGATAAGGGGCTATTTCTTGGCTATTCAGTCACTTCAGTCACCTCAATGCCTGGGGGCTATACCTTCCTTGTAGTATCCCAAAATCCTGACCCTGGTGTTGTAGTGGCTTTGCCCTACTGTGATGAGGAGACAATGCTATTTCCTCATACTCATGTCCCGTTTGCATAAACCGAGATGATGTCACCCATGGGTCTGACAAGGTGAGTTCTGATGATGATGTAAGTCAATGCACTCATAGGAGGTCTTTAGCAACCGTTCCTCTTGCTTGATTCTGGCACCGGGGTACATTGCTGCAGTGGGGTTGAGTCAGTGAAGGAACATTGGGATGCAATACTTTTAATTAAAATCTTTAATTCAGTGACAGAAGAAATGACATAGCTGCCATTTACATAGTTCTGTTGGTAAACTTAGCTGTCTCATTTTTGCAGCTTCTTTAATCTTTTAAAGATTACCTATCTGAGCTTTTGTATGTATTATGCAAAACAAAGAAGTTATTGTTCAAAGCCATTGTCAGAAGCAGATGCAAACACATTGCGGGATCTAGAGTGTTGTAACTACTCACATGGCCATTCTGACTTTTCTCTGTGTTGGCATCTGGTGCTCAGAAAATAAATAGATATCTCTTTTTCCATTTTTGTTGTATGACTCAGCTGTGAGGTCTCACATCAGTGATTTGCAATTAATGAACAGACCATTTAAAATCATTTATTAGAAGTGTTTTAGAAGTGTTTACAGACTTAGCCAGAGCTTTTCCTCTCAAAGGTTCTGGTTTTAGGTAGACTTGGTACAAATAGGAACAAAAATAGTAACTGTGAGTGCAGGAGGCATACAGAATGAGCAAGCAGCAGTAGGTGGTAAGTGGTGGTTTCTAGGACTCTTTGGAGCGTCCTGGCTGGGGGGTAATATAAATGGGTCTCAGGTTACAGACTTGAGTGTTGAGGGCCAACCTCTTGCCTTCTGAGGAGGTCTGCTGAGGCTTCTGTTTTGAACTTCCAGTTCTGCACAGCCTGTGCCACAGTTGTGGCATTGGTGGTATCTGCCTCCTGGTTGTGTGTGTAGGATCTTCTGAGCTTGGGCTTATGTTCAGGAGTAATGGCCAGAGTCCATACAGATGGACCCTGCAGCATCTGCAGTCAGGCTCATGCACCTGACAACCATTGGGAGTGCTTGCAACCTCTACAGTAATAACCCAAATCAAGTATTTTATCATGTCATGGCAGTTCCCATGACTACCATCCTGATGTAGGCTATGGGTGATAAAACCCAGATAAACATGGCCTTCCTTCATCTATTAAAGGTATGATTTCTGAAAAGATAGGAACAGTAACTGGCACAGAGGAAGAAGAAAGTATGGGAGCCAGGCCACCAACCCAGAACTTGACCCATACAAGTCAGGGTTCTAGGACGCACTTGAATTATTGGAAATACAAGAAATTGCAGTGTACCAACTGGTCCTGCCTCAAAGATAGCATCACTCTGAGAGGAGGCTTGCCTTGCCTTGTGCGATCTTCTACTCCTATCTCACAGTGCATAGTGCGTTTTCATTCCCAACTCTCTGTGAGCCTCTCAGATTCATTTGATTAATTAGTCAGTGAAATGATGTGCCTCTTTAAGAGAGATTTCTTAGACATGCACTGTGGATTGGGGGCTATCAAGTGCTTAAGTGGATGAGCACCTTTCCTCTGCTACGGCCGAGTTAGTTAAATGTCATTAGGTGTTCAGAGGCAACAAGGCAGTGGCCAGACTGTCTCCTATTAATGGTGTATAACATCTGGCTCCTTACTTAAGAATCTGACCAAGAGAAATCAGGAGGAGATATGAGCCTATTGGTGATTCTTTGCTGCCTAGAAGACCTATGGTAAAAGGACCCTTATTAAACAACCCAGGCCTTAGAAGCCAAATCAGAAGAAGACAGGTTCTCAGGTCAAAGCAAAATGGAGCACAGTCGGAGAGAAAATATTTCAAATAGATTCAAATCAAGACCATAAACGCTCCCAATGTACTTCCTCAAGTCATTCCATGTTATCCTTCCATAAAGTGCTGATCCCACTCCAAGATGACTAAGGACTACAAAAGAATTAGCATGCAGAGAAAGCAAAGCTTAGAAAAGAAAATGAAAAACATGAGCAAAAGACTGAAAGGATGTGGATGATTCAGAGATCAGCCCAACAATTGAGAAAAGTAAGTGCCCATCCTCTCAAAGAAAATGGCAGTGAAGTTCTCACTGGAGTGAGTGAAACAGAAGAAAACATGGCCGAACCTGTGGAATTGAGGTGGCAAACAGCGCTGACTGAGGAGTGGCTGAGAAGTCACAGACTGGATATTCCTCGGCTTGAAGAGACTGTGCCTGGGCACAAAGCATCACCAGAATCTAATGTCCCAGAAAAGGTTTGTATAAAAGAAGGGGGAAATTAATCACACAATGTAAGAAAACACCATCAACGGGCAGACCTGACTGCCATTCAAAGAAACGATGGCATTTAAGTAACCCTGCAGCGTGCCCAGTGTGGACCAGGGACCGATCCTTTTCCATGGCGCTCCTCACCTGCTGTCTAGACTGTTAAAGGAGGAAAGGGAAGAGAAACAAGGAGGACAGTGGACTCAGGCTGCATCAGCCCATGCCCATCAACATGATGGATCCCAGGACACAGAGGAAGTAGAAATCCAGCAGATTTTCAGTGAGACATAGTGCGGGGGAGTGAGGGCAGTAATTTATCTAGCGAAATTACCCTAGTATTCAGAAACAATTGCAAGAACATTCACACACATGCCATTAGTCATAGAACTGAGCTTCTGAGAGTATTTTGGAATAGGCATTTGTAATAAAACTGTTAGATGTCAAAATCTCACCAAACTATGATTAAAGGAAAGAGTTTGGCATTGCTGGGTGGTGGTAATAAACCTTGGATGTGTTTAATATAAGATGAAGACCTAACTGTTGGAGTTATATTGGCAGCTCATAATAGAAATGATGTCAGCCTTGCTCGGCACTATAACTTAGGAAAGTCATGATGGATGGGTAGATGGGACGCCTAAGATACACTCTTGTAAGGTATATATCTGCTGGTCCTGCATCTTGTCAAGTCCACTAGCCTCAGTTCTAAATTTTAAATGTTGCTTCCAAACATGTGCTAATGTCGTTTTTTGTCACATTTGCTAATCAATGCAGTATAACTGCTGTTGATGTCAGCCTGAGATGAATTAGAGCACCCAGACCTATGCACTAGGTTTTGTACAGATGCTTGGTCACTTGAGATAGGACCTGGAGTATCCACAGGCCCTGCCTGTGTCTGTAGGAAATCTTGGATCCAGTCCCTCAAGGGCACCAAAGGGACAGCTATATATAATGTCCTCCTGTTTCTTAAGAAGCAAAAGAGCCAACAGTCTCTGTGCTGAGAATGGTCATTGTAATAATAACAAGGGTTATAACTTTAAGGTTTTCCATAACATTCTTGTTACCTTGAAATCAGTCTTGAAGCAAAACATCTCTCAGGAAGAAATTTTGTCTGAACTTTAGCGATCTTCCTGTTTTGCCATCACAGTCTTTCTTTTATTGCCCTTGTGGGGAAGTGGGCAGCGTGCTGGAAGAATGGAGAGTTCCTGCTGAGCTGGCACTTATAAGTAGAACTTCATGGCAAGGTAGCAGGTGTTGCTATGGAGATTGAGCAGGTGGGTACAGCTTTACTCAGACAGGTCTCTCGGAGAGGCGTGTGGGGAAAGCCTGGAGGCTGAGCTGTAGCCAGCCTGGCTAAGGACATGTGGTTCCTGATCCTGAACACTACCCACCCCACCCCAGACCACTGAGTTTTCTTGTCTTACTTATCCTTCATTAGGTGGTCTGCCCACTGGATGATCCTGCCCCACACCACAGCCTTTGGGACTTGGACTGTTTTGGGGTTGGGGGTGAGGGAGGGTTGGCTTTGGTTTTTCCTTTCTTAGTGGCTTTTAGGGTTGTCTGGAAGGTGATTAGTGGATAAATAAGGATGAGTTAATGGATGAATGAATAAATGCGTGGCAAATCACATAGTAAAATATCTGCCATGACATTTTTATTTTAAATTTAGTGCTTTCAGCATAGACTGTCTTTTGGAACCATTATAGAACCCACATTTTATATCGTGGGATTGGCCAGGCAGTTTGATATTCTGGCATCTTCTGATAAGCCACAGAAGTTGCTCTAAGAGATTTCTTCAGGTACTCGTGCAGCCCAAGACATTAAAGTCACAGCCAAGACCTACATCTGTATTGATTGGAGGAGAAAATAATTTTAAAGTCTGCCCTGAAGGTTTTGGGAGCGGTGTCCCTGAGCTGAGGTCCTAACCACGTACTCTGTGACCTCTACCCACATCTTCCCTGCTGTGCAGTTGCCTGTGTCGCAGCCATGGCTGTGCCTGGGAGCAGGGTTATGAGTAACTGAGGTATCTACCTCGTGGCAAATGGCTTGCATGTTGACAGTCACATACAGATCTGTTAACGTGTGTGTGTGGCTGTGCTTCCCTGGTTGATGTGAATGTTGCTGTCTCTTTCTGCACCCTGGGGCTGAGACAGACCCTTTCCCAGAAGCCCAGCTGAGAAATACTGGCGGATATGGCCAGGGTCCTGATTATGTTCAAAGAGGTTCCCAGGGTGTCTTTGACCCACAAGCCCCAAGGAGACTGATGGACGTATTCAGCATGTGACCAGTGAATCCTTTGAACATGATTTTTAACTTTCAGGATTCATGACCCATTGGGAAAGGTTTTTGTCCCTCTTTGCTATAGGTTGGTTGAAAAGGCTACATTCAGTCTTAGAGATTTTCCATATAGGAGAATTTTAAGATTGAGGTGAGGTGGTTTGTGAGGGACTTTTCGGTTTGTTGTTGCTGCTGTTTGAGGGTAGAGGGGGTCTTTGTTTGTTTTTTGGTTTTTTTTGTTGTTGTTGTTGTTTTTGGCCAGTTTCTACCCATGAAAACCTTGGATGCTTCTGTTAGGGCATACATTCTACCTTCTACATTAGATTGAATTTGTATGTAGATCTTTCCTGGAAATTTGAACATGGTATTTCCAGTGTTTTCCCACAAGCCTGGCAGGATTTTAGGTGATGTCTCTGCAGACTGTAGGAAGTCCCCACAACTGACAGTTACAGTGAACTGTTTAAATAAAGTCTCCCTTGATCTCTGCAAGTAAAGAGAAACAATTCTGGGTTTTATGGTTTTTGTCAGTGAATAGAAAAGTAGGTTGTCCAACAAGCACAGGCCAGTGCACATATCTCATTAGCAGCTCCACCTCATGACTAGGTCATCTGGGAGCTTCTCTGGGCTGGGCATGGTGGTCAGTCTTGCCATTTTCTTTAGTGCTTCTATGTCATCGCATTGGACAGAGGAGGGACTCACACTGTGGAAACTAAAGAATCCCAGGAGATATAGCTCCGAGGTTCAGGACAGATGAGCCTCAACAGAGGCCTGCTGTGGTAACCCAGGCCATTGCCTACCCCACATGGCTTGGGTCTCACAGTGATCTCCCTGTTGGTTGATTCTTCCTGAGTTTCCTCACATAGCCAGCCCCAAGTGCTTTACCTTACACACCACCAAAACAACAAGAGAAGACAATAAAACAATATAGATACAGTCAACCACCACACCTCTTGGATTTCTTCTTCATAAAACAACATGGCCTTTGAAGCAGTGAAAGACAACCCACAGAACAGGGGAAATGTCAGCAAGTTGGATCTGATGAGAGGCCTATACCTAACACACACACACACACAAACACACACCACACACACACACACTCACACACATACATATACACCCCCATATACATACACACAAACACACCACACACAAACACACCACACCACACACACACACACACAAACACACCACACACACACACACCACACACACAAACACACACATACACACAAACAAACACACCACACATACACACACACACAAACACACACACACACACACACACACGATCAAATTTAGTATTTCTGCTATTTAGAGAGCCCAATAAAAATTAAGAAAAGTACATGAATACACATTTCTGTTAAGAAGACAGTGTCCCATGGGCACACAAAAAAATGCACAGTGTTATCAATCATTAGAGACTTGTGAATCAAAACTACAATGCAATCACTTCACACCCAGTAGGATATCTATAATGAGAAAAGAGAAGACAAGAGTTGTCGAGGTGGTAGAGAAATCAGAGCTGCCATGTACTGCTGGTGAGAATCAAATGCTGCATCTCTGTGAAATCAGCTGGATAGAAACAAACAGAATCTCCATCTAACCCAGCACTCTCAGTGGTACATACAGAAGAGAGGCGAAAGCACATGTCCGCAGAAAGCGTTTTCCCCGAGTGTGCATTATGTGTTAATAACCCAAACGTGGATCTAAGCCAACTGTCTATCCACTGATGCCTGGATAATCAGAATGTAATGTGCGTGGCACATTGTGTTCTGTGGTATATAATGGCATGCTACTCAGGAAATGTAGTGCTGTGTTACATTCTGTTGGCCCTCGAAAACATGCTAAGTGGAGTTATCCAGCTACAAGAGATTATACATTATATGGTTCTACTTACATGAGGAAAAACAGCACTTTTATAGAGTCAGAAGACTGCAGTAGTGGTTGCCTAGGCTGGGAAGCCTCAGCGAGGATAGCCAATGACTGAAGATCACAAGGTGTCGTTAGAGTGACAAAAATGTTCTCTGATAGATTGTTCTCATAGTTACATCACTCTGAGATCATGATAAAATTCACCAAACTACCCATATCAAATAGATAAAGTGTCTGCTTAAGTGGAGTATATCATAATAAAGCTGATGAATGAATGAAAGGAATCTTTAAACGCAGACTTCCAAATTTTAAGGAAGTACCTGTCCATCTTATGTGGCTGAGTCCCTGGCCAGGCAAGGGGATAAAGGCTTCAGCCAACACCAGTGTGTATGTGTGAGTGTGTGTCTGCACATGTGTGTGACGATGACAAATGCTGCTTTCCTTTATCCCTGACTTGAAGGGCAGTTAGTATTTTCACCCACACGCTGGGGTGAAAGCTAAGGACTGGGGGCGTAGCAGGTGTCTGCCTAAGAGGCAATTACAAAACCATATCGACTATAGTCACAATTTCAAAAATCAAAATATATGTTATAAAATGTTACACACATATATACTAAAATACAAGCACATACAAGTTTGAAGAAAAGTATGTTCTTAATTATGCACACAGTACTCCCTCATTCAGAGACAAATAGCCCGTGTGGATAAAGTAAAATTCATTGAAATTGTAAAGTTCCATCACAGATAACCACTAATAGCATCTATCCTTCCAGATTCATTTATCTGTTCTTGAAATATATGGCTCGTTCTAATTATGCTTTTCCATCTGAGCATTTACAAAACATCCCTGTAAACTAATAAGTGAAATATTCAGTTCAAAACTTTTTTCAGGTAGTCTTAGAGCCACAAAAGATTGGCAAAAACGTTCTTCCTTGTTATATATGCCCCTACATCTAACCTCGAGCTTCCTTGGGCCCAGCAAGTTTGGGCACAGGTGCCTCGTTCTTAATTTTCAGGAGCTTTATCAAGCCATTTTTGTCCACCTTAAATGAACTTCTAGACTTTTAACCTCCTACTCACAGTATACAATAGCAGTTAAGGTCCTACCCTGCTTTAAGTCCTTCCGTTTAAACTATGTTTTAGGGCTGGGAGTCTGTGGTAGACCACTTGCCTAGTTTCCACGAGGCCATGGCTATTCTCCTAAGTACTTCAAAAAATATTTAGGTTTTGTAATGTAAAGCCCATTCTTGGATCAGTTTCATGTTTTGTGAAGAAGAGTTATTTCAAATTCGGCCGGTTGCTCCTGGGTTAGAGGCGGGGGCATGTTGTCCACTTCTGTTTTCAGCTCTACTGCCTTATCTGGTACAGCTCCATGCAGGCCTCTGGAATGCTTCCTCAGTCTCTGCTTCTTCATATGTGCATCGGTTATGTTGATTTAGAGGACCTTGTTTCCTTGGTAGCCTACATCCCCTCCGGCTCTCACACTGTTTCTGCTTCCTTTTCCGCATGGTTCCCTAAGCCCCGAGGGAGGGATGGATTTAATGGATACATCCCATTTAGGGCTAAGTGTTTGATGATCTCTCACTCTTGAATGATGTCTGCTTGTGGGTCTATGGACTTGCTCCCATAAGCTGCAGGATGAAGCCCCTCTGAAGATGGCTGAGAGAGGAACTGATCTCTAAGAAGAACAGAATGACATCAGGAGTCATTTTAATGCTACGTTTATTGGTGATTTTAGAGCAGCAGAATTCAACTTTACCCTGAATCGCTGGGCAATGTAGTCTCAGGTCAACCAAGCAGTGTTAAGTATGGTTCCATCTCGTGGAGAGGGCCTTAAGACAAATTGGATGTTGGTTGGCTCCTCCAACAATCTGAGTACCACCATTGCCTTAGAGTATCTTGCGGGTAAGACCACCTTTTAGATCAATGGGTTTGTGGCTGGTTGATATTTATTCTTCTCTTTGGGTAGCATGCAGAGTACTTTTGCCTTCCTAAACCAAAGACTCTACAACAATGGTTCACAACCTGTGGGTCATGATGTCTTTGAGGGTCAAACAACCCTTTCACAGGGGGTCACCTCAGACCATTAGAAAATACAGATAGTTATAGTATGATTCATAATGGTAGAAAAATTGTGAATTATGAAGTAACAACAAAATAACTTTATGGTTTTGGGGTCACTGCAACACAATGAGCTTTATTAAAGGGTCACAGCATTAGGAAGTTTGAAAACCACTGCTGTAACCTAACCTCTGTGGTCCTCGATTGTAGCTTGATTATCATTGATTTAATAGCTTATATCCATATATAAGTGAATACATACCATATTTGTCTTTTTGGATCTGGGTTACTCACTCAAGAAGATTTTCTCCAGTTTCATTCATTTACCTCTGAATTTCATGATTTCATTTTTTTTAATGGCTGAGTAATACTCCATTGTATAAGTGTACCAAAGGGACATCTAGAATGTTTTCAATTTCTGGCTATAATGAATAAAGTAGCAATGAACATGTTTGAGCAAGTGTCTCTGTCTGTATGTTTTGTTTTTAAAGATAAGTTAAAAATTTTGACATTAACTTATATCTGCCGGGAGAGGGAACATCAGTTCTCTCCAGTACAGTAACACTGGGTGTGCCAAGCCCTCCATGTTCCGGAGTAGCTGATAATTGCACTCCATGCTTTTTGGGTTTTTGTTTGTTTGGTGTGTGTGTTTACTGCCCACCTCTATGTGTTGGTTACTATATAAGTAGCAAGCAAGGGCGTGCTTTTCTGGTGCAAAGGCTAGGCATGCCATCCTTCCTACCTGATGTTACTATGTCAAATACATCCTTTTCTATGTATTTGAAAAGTGTCTTGATTTATGACTTTCTTTGTTCTGTTATTGTAGAATCTCCATGAACATGGTTTATGAAATAATCTACATTGTTGTTCCTGGACCATGGTCAATCACATTTGGTTCCAGAGTTAACTATCCAGAGTAAACTTCCAGTAAAATCTGGTCTTTTGTTTGTTCTGTTTTTTTCCCAATATGCATATATCAAATTAAAACACCATAAAGTATATGACTACTGTGTATCAATTTTAAAATCAGCAAAGGAAACAAAACCCATTGCAGAGATACTCATTCTATGGGATTCATTCTAGTCTGTATGGTCCAGTATGGTGGGGGAGGGGTTTACAAGCCCTCACCCCTAGCTAAGGAGCCATTGATAGTTCATGATTTCTGGTTAGGGAGGGACAGTTTTTGATAAGGCAGTGCCCTCTTGCAGGGCAACCACATCCCGTACGAGTGAGTATCTATACATGGTCAGCAAAAATTGAACTGGGTTTGTGGTTTTTCAAAGGAGACATGAAGTTGGGAGGGGATGAGGGTAATCTGGGAAGAATTGGGGATGGGGACATTTATGAGTTGACATAAATATGATACAAATACATTGTGGGCATATATGAAATTCTCCAAGAGTTAACAAAAATATTTTTTTAAATTTATGTTGGGAACTTTTGATCACTTCTCTACATCTTCATAAAATACATAGTAAATCATTTTGAACTCTAGTCACCCTCTCATTCTGCAAAACACTAGGACTCATTCTTCCTCCTTGTAACTATAAGCTTCTTCTGGTTTTGGCTCAGAAAGAGTGAGTTATAAGAAATGGACATTTATTTCTCACAGTTATGGATGCTAGGAAAACCAATATTAAAGGAGCTAAGTTCTACATCTTCATTTGAAGCCCACTAGGAGAAGACTGACTTCCAAGCAGCTAGGAGGAGAGTATTAAAGCCCACACCCACAGTTACATACCTAATCTAGCAAAACCACACCTACTCCAACAAGGCCACATCTAATAGTCTCACTCCCTGGGCCAAGTATATACAAATCATTACACTTGCCTTACCTCGTACAAGGAATAAATAAAATACCTTTTAGAACACACTAGAACTATATGTCTTCAGATCTCTATCCAAGGACCCTAGACTAATGAGATTTCTAAAGCTGTTGTTGCTTTTCATCTTCTGACACAGGGCAGTGTCTTAGTTATGGCTTCTATTGCTGTGCTAAAACACATGACCAAAAGCAACTTGAGGGGCGGGGGGAGGATTTGTTTCATGTTATGCCTTATAAGTTTATCACTGAGGGACACCAGGCTGGGCACTCAGGAAAGGAACCTGGATGCAGGAACTGATTCAGGGGACATGAAGGAGTGCTGCTTACTGACTTGCTTTTTCTGACTTGCTCCATCTTTTTCTTATAGAACCCAAGACCACTAGGTGTCCCCACACAAAATGGGCTGGACGCTCTACCATCAATACCTACAAGATCAGGTATAGGGAGATGGAGAGAGACAGGAGAGAAGCCCTGAGGGCCAATAGAATGAATCAAAATATGCAACCTCAGGGGGTGGGAGGTAGGATGACCCTCTAGAAAGTACCAGAGACTTGGGAAGTGACAGATTCCCTGTACTAAAGGGAGGGACCATAAATGAAATGCCCAACAGTGGGGAGAGGGAACTCGTAGAGTCCAGCTCCTGTACAAAGATAAGGCATAAAGTGGAGGGATGGGGTTGCCATGCCACAGTCAAAAATTATGTCCCAGGATTTTTCCTGTCTAAAAGACTACAGGGACAAAAATGGAGAAGAGACTGAGGGAAAGGAGGTTCAGTGACCTGCCCAACTTAGGATCCATCTCAAGGGGAGGCTCCAAGGCCTGACATTATTACTGATGTTACAGATAGGAGCCTAGCTAGCAGGGCTGTTCTCTGAGAGGCCCAACAAGCATCCGGTTGAGAAAGAAGCAGATGTCTACACTCAACTATTAGACTGAAGTCAGGGACCCCTGTGACTGAATTAGGGAAAGGCTGGAAAAAGCTGAGGAGAATGGTGACCCCATAGAAAGACCAGCAATCTCAACTAACCTGGACCTCTGAGACACTGAGCCACTAACCAGGAAGCATACAGGAGCTGATACGAGGGCCCTGGCACATACATAGCAGAGGATGGCCTGGTCTGGCCTCAGTGAGAGAAGATGCATCTAATCCTTCAGAGACTTGAGACCCCAGAGAGTGAGGAAGCCTGGTGTGTGTGTGTCTAGGGGAGCATCCTCTTAGAAACAGGGGGTGGGAGGAATGGGATGAGGAACTGTGGACGAAAGGACTTGGATGGGACCAATAGCTGGACTGCAAAAAGTAAGAGAGAGAGAGAGAGAGAGAGAGAGAGAGAGAGAGAGAGAGAGAGAGAGAGATCTTATGGAGGCATTTACCCTATTGAATTTCCTTCCTCTCAGATGACTCTACCTTGCATCAAGTTGACATAAACCTAGCCAGGATAGACAAGAAAGTAGCTAGAATACTCCAAGCACTGTCTCCAACCTCACTGGTGTTGTGCATTGACACACATGGTCTGAGGATCATCCCAGAGAAAACTCCTGCGGAATATTCTGGATCCTCTCAGTCCCTAGTGGAAGGCTGATGCAGAAGGGTTAGAAGCCCTGGAAGCCCAGTGCACTGATATGTACCAGGTAACCTTGAACTAGTTCCTCATGGATACACATTTGCTCATCTGTGAGACAGGATGGCCATGCATCATTCTAACTGCCCTTGAATGGCTGTGGTAAGGACGTGGGTAAACAGATGTGAAAGGTCACACACATTTGGCACTGAGAAATGGCAGGGCCTGTGTTTCCTGCAGCAGGATCTGTCTTCTGTGTGATTCACAGCCCTCGGCTCTGGCATATCTCCCTGCCTACTAAGTCAGAGGCCTGCCTGTCACAATTGTTCTTCTGCTCCATTTTGGCAGGGACTGTGCTGAGGAGTTTCCACATCCCATGGATTCGTATGATTACAAGTATAAAGTGGTATCTCAGGATGGGGGTGCGGGGCAGAAGGCAGCATTGGGGCTCAGCAATTCTGTGTGCCTCCCTTAAGGAACAGGGATCAAGAGTTAAGGCAAGTTGACTGTGTCTACCTGGAGACAGAGTATCTGAGTAGAGTAGAAAATGTAATTCCTGTAGCTGGAAGACCATTGAATCTTCATCAAGGTGGAGTGTTGAGTTATGAACACATACTTAGCCATTGTGTACACGGATGGATTCATATCAATTAAAAATCTACTCAGCAAGCATGGGGAGAACTGAGGCATAATGTTAACAATTTGATTCTCAATAGCGTTAAAGGCCTTCTTTACCTGTTAGTTGCGCTAACACTGAACAGGGATCACTGAACAGGATTGCATGGGTAGGGTTGGAAGCAAGTCCCCCATGAGCATCATCAGTGCCCTTGCCAGTGGCCCAGGGCCCACCTGTGCGACACATGGTCAGAGCTGACTCTTGGGCTTCTTGTGGTAGGGTGAACCCAGAAAGTTGCTGCTTCTCTGAGAGTGGTGAGTCTGACTAATGTGTGTGTGACTTGTGGGATGGAGCATTTAATTGTTAAACAGCTATGTCTCAGCTACTGCAGTGTTAGTTACTGGGTCAAAGATCCTGAGTGCTTTTTGTCTCTTTTTCTCTGCATTGTTATCAAGTCAATCATGCCTTAGAATTGAGCACTGTGATTATCTCTCTGGCTATGTCCCAGAATTCCCAGTGAAAAAATATTTTCAGGCATCTCCATGTAACCAAGTGATACTCCTAGTCTAGGTGGCATAGCAAGGCAAGAATAGAATTTGGTAAGGCTCTTCCGGATATTTGTCTATCAAAACATTTTGAAACTAGACAGCTGTACAGAATGGCAAACTGGAAAATTCCCGTTATCTTTAATGGTATTAAAATGTATCCCATTACAAATAAAATCAGGTCCTTTTTCTAATAAGCTTGGGAAATTCTGTGTTCTGTCATCTTTTCATAATTATTCACTGTGTCCATTCGTATACCCCAGGCTGAGAAGGGTTTATCACTGATCACTTACATGGGGTCCAGTATTCCTCAGTCCTGTCTTCTCAATGTACTCCCTTAACCCCTTTGTCACATGCGCATCTCAGATCCAATGTTTATGGAGATGTGAACAGATGAATAGTGCTTCTGTATGGCTGTCAAGTAGGGTATGCTCTGTGGGAAACCCTGTAGTTACTTCCCTACCTACTAATTAACAGTGACTTATTGAATTCCTAATACATGGAGGGCAAATCATACAGGACTGTGAGTGGAACGCTCTTCCGCATGATCTGTGAGTGACCATGACCATCATCGCCATCACCCACATGAATATTGCTGTCTTCTCGGGCACATGCGCATGCTTGTATAACCTGGCTTGCTCCATCACTTTCAGAATAGAGTTCTCTACATGCAAGGTATGAGAATCTTCAAGGAGCAGTACTGCTACTCGTTACTTCCTGACCTCCTTTATTTTACCTTACCTCTGCTTTGGGTTTGATGTGGAAGTAGCTGGGATGGTCCTGGCCCTGGGGATCTGTTTACCACATCTTGAGAAACTATACATGATGTGGTATGCATTTATATGTATGGAGAAGCTTAGTATAGGAGGCTTATCACTTGCATTTAAGGCCATGGATACAGAAGACCCAGGGACCTTGGGTCATGGCTTACCATGTGATTGACTAACCTGCTCTTCATACCTGTAGTCATATTATCTAGATGGTAACAGACTTTTACTGGATTTTTTTTGACACAGGTTCTCACTATGTAGTCCACGCTAGATCTGAACTCCCAATTCTCCTGCCTCAGTCTCTCAGATGCTAAGATTATGGGTATACCACATTGCCTGGCACAGATGATGATTCTGAAGGCTGGTGAGGCTAGAGAATGCCAGGAGTAGGTAGCTAATCTGTCAGTTGCCTCCTATTTCAGTTCTCCTGAAATAGACTCTTGGTCCACACAGTCATTCTAGAATTTTTACAAACATGAGTGGAACTGGATAACTTTCTCTGGCCTAATGAAACCAGCCTAAGGCTTGTGATTCCTTGGGAGTTACTATTAGCATTGCATGATGTCCTTTCCAGGCTGTCTCCTCTCCCCCTGCAAGGGCAACTGCAAATCAGAAGTAATTTAAATTCCGTCCCTTCTACATTCAAATTACCTCACAGTGCCTGGTGTGGCTGGTGGGAAAGTACTGAAGGGCAGTTGCTGTTGTATGCTCCGGAACCCTGCAGGTAAGTGTGCTGGCCCGGGGGCCCTGGGGTGAGTGTGAATGGGTGGGTGAACCTTCCTGGGACAACACTAGGTAGACCATTTTGATAAAATGGAACACTGAATTGGAAAATGTAGGAGATGTTCCTGCAGGTATAAGCTTTACTTAGTGCCACCACTACCTGTAGCACGGCTGGGGGAGGGCAAGACAGTGGGGTCAGTGTCCACCCAGGTTCCACCACTCTCTTGGGTCTCCTGGGGATGACTGCCACACAGGAGTAGTGAGAGGCAAGCAGATCCCCCACTACCACCACTCCTGCTGGCTGGAATGAATGAGGAGTGGCTGCCTGACAGAGAGACTGAACGATTGCTAACTTTGCCTTGTGCCCAGCTGGACGGGCTAGGGGAAAGGCAGACCGCCTTCTGTAAGGGACTGACTGACCATGGTAGCTGGCTGGCCTGGAGGGGCCTCCCATTCTCACCCACAGCACTGGGCAGAGAGCAGCCCTCTGTGTGCCCGTGTGCACCTATGAATGGAACACAACAAGACAGCTGTTGTAAAAATGAGAGGAAAGCATCTTTATGCTGTTGTTTAATCAGCACTAGGATCTCTGGGCTTACAGGGTAGAGAATTCATTACTCTTCTGACTTCTGTCTGTTTCCCTCTCTCTGCCACACTTGTGCATACATATAGTACACAGCACATATATACACATAATATAGACCACAACTTTAAAATCACTTGTGCCCTCCCCATGCATATGTATTACATACCTGCAAATATATACACATGTGTATTGCACAATATACAACACACTCTATAAATATCGCTCATGCCCTCCCAATATACATATTAGATAGCTGCACATACACATATACACACATATAAATGTAAACTTGTACTTACATAAAGACACCATACTATATAACTGTATGCTCACATACTTAACATGCACATGCTATATGATGTATACAAACACAAATACCCTGACCCTCACATATCTTTCATACCATAGAGACCTTTCTACAATATACACACATACATTATTACATATATATTACACATACGCATATACATTACATACTGTGCCCCACATGTACACACACCACAGTGTGACATTAACAGATACATAACCACCACATATCCATCATACCATTAGGGCCACACAAAGTCATCCCATATCTACCACAAGCATGCATGTACTACACACACGCACCTCAAATTCGAATGTGCGCATACACAATCAAGTCAGTCAGAAGCTCCCAGTCATTTCTCTTCCCAGCTGTCTTTTACCCTTCTGCCTCTTTCCACTCCTAATGCCCTGGATGCAGCCATCACTGTCTCTCCTGGCCAGAAATATCATCATCTTTTCCACCAAATGTAATTGGAATTGTCCTTAATGATAGGGGTTGAGACAGGAGCTAGAGTCCATGTAATTTCTTGAGTGTCTAGTTCGTATGTAATGAGTTCAGCTTGCTGGCATCCCAGCTTCCTGGGAATCCCTGGGGCCCTGCTCTGGGAAGCAGATGTCCATATGCACATGGTACATGCCCTCTGCAGCTTGACCTTGTACCTCGTCAGATGGAATGATTTCTCATCTGAAAATTCCATCATGAAAAGTGCCTCTCCATGCTCCATGTCCTTGAGGGTCAGCGACTCCTGGACACAGATGCCTAAGCTGGCTGACCCTGCAGAACTAAGAGAGACTAGCTTTCAGATAAAATTAAAAAGGGGGCCAATTTAGTCCAGGAAGCATCCAGCCCTCAATAATTAGTCATTATTAAAATATATCATTTTAGCAATGGACATGGAGGGCTCTGGCATTGTATATTGTTGTAGTCTTAGTTCTTTTTGGCTTACGCAGTATTCATTTGTTTTCTAACAGTTCTGGAAAGTGAAAGTTCAGATCTAGGTGTATATGACTGTGCCACTCCCTTGACTTTGCTTACAGAAAGCCACCTTGTCATTGTGCCCTCAGATGACACCTTCTAAGACAGTGAGACTGACTGTCTCTTTTTCTTCCTCTTACAAATACATTGGTTTTGAGACCCAGCCTTCTAACCACATTACCTCTTAAAGAGTCATATCCAAATAACTTAGTGGCTAAGAATTCAACATAAGAATTTGAAGGACACCATTCAGTCTATGGCAGAGATGGAGTTTTCAGCTAAACTCCTGCCAAGAATGGAAAGATGTGATGCCCTATTCTGGAATCCACCAAGAGAAGCACAGCCAAGCATAATGCTCTACACCTGTAATCTCAACACTTGGATGGCTGAAGCCAAAGAATGGGACTGAGTTCAGCATGAACTCCATTGAGAGCTTGCCTTAAAAGCATAAGGGAAGATGGGCTGAAGACATTGCTTAGCAAAGGTTCCCAGGTTCAGCACCCATATGATGAATCACAATAGTCCACAACTGCAGTTCCAAGAAACTGATGCTGTCATCTGGCCACTGAGGCCACCAGTCATGCATGTGGTGCACATATGCATGCAAGCAAAACACTTAAACCTATAAATTATCCAAAAAGAAAGTGAGAACAATAACAGGCTATACCATGCTCCTCTACTTGTAAACTTATAAACATATAAAACAAAGCCCATGAGAAATGTATGGTGCCTCTACAGCTAGGACTGATAAGGAGTTTTCCAGAAAGCAGTGAGTTTCAGAATGAGGAATAGCCCACACTTGGGCAGGACCATCTAATCAAGTGCCTTCTGTGTCCACCAAGTGTTTTCTAGAATCATGTCTCACCTGAGGCTGTTGGAAGTGTTAGGAAATTTTTGCTGTGACCCTTGAAGATGGTGTTACTAGTGTCAGACTGGTTCGGGGTGGAGCCTCACAGGGACTTATGGAACAGAAGTGCAGAGGGGCTCCACTAGGGAGATGGCTTGGCTCTTGTACTTTCTTGCTTTGACATTTGTGTGTATGTGTGTGTCAACTGATGGTGAGTTGGCCACTTCTAAATGGAATTTTTTGATAAGGATTTACAAGGCAAGTACAAAGATTCACTTCAGTTCCCAAAATGCACATGACAGCAAATGTAACCTTGACAAGCTCTAGGCCAGTGAGAGACTCTTACCGTAAAATCAAGATGGAAGGCTCCTGAAAATAGATAGATAGATAGATAGATAGATAGATAGATAGATAGATAGATATAAATAGATATAGATGGATGTATAGATGGATATTAGATAGATGTATGAATGTATGATAGATGATAGATACATACATACATATAGACAGACAGACAGACAGACAGACATACACAAGTTGCTAAGTATCCTTGGAGTTGCTCATATGTATCTGTGTCTTAGGAATGGATAACTTGCTAGGGGCTTCATCTTTAAAGGAAATTGGTTCTCCCTCTCTTAGCAGCAACTAATTGCTCACGGGTTTTCATCTAGGTTTGAAGCTCTGTGACAGATTTTCCCCATTTATATTGGAATGTCAACTGCTGCTCTCTTTGGCTGATCTTTTTGAGGCAACCACGTTGTAAGGACTTCATGGTTGCAGCTCCGTGTCATATATAGAAGATACTGTTTGATAGCAGACATCCTGGTCTCCTGGCTCTTACAATCTTTATGTCCCTATCTTTGATTTTTTGCTAAGACCTGTGATAGAGATGGTGTTGTGGATGTTATCATTTGGAGCTGGGAACCCCACAGTAACTAGTTATGGAAGGATGGGTATTCAGAAAGCTGTTTACTGGTTTAGGCAGTTGGCAGTAGTAGATTCTCCTCTATGGTCCATGACCTCTTCAGCCACAGATAGTTGTTTAGATGCCCAGGACCAGGCATGAATTCCCTCCTATAAAGTGGGCCTTAAGTCCAATTAAATGGCTATTGGTTACCCACAAATGTAAGTGCCACTACTGTGTCCTTGGATGTTGTATGACTTTTCTATTGCTGTGATAAAATACCATGGCTCAGGCTACTTATAGAAGGAAGGGCTCACTTGTGCTGATGTCTCCAGAGTGGTAAGATCCCATCACCACTGATGTAGGGAAGAATAGCAGCAGGCTAACATGGCAGCTGGGACAGTAAGCTAAGTAAGGCTAACATCTTAAACTGCAAGCAGGATTGAAACATTAACCCATCCCCACCCCAGGGCATACTTCTCCCAGCAAAGCCATACCTTCTAAACCTACCCAAACAATGCCATCCACTGGGGCCAAGTAGTCGAACACCTGGACCTGTGGGAGACTTGCTCATTGAGACCACCACTGTTACGTCTTACTGTGCTGGCCCAAATGCCTGCTTCAGTGTACTCACTAAATTGAACTTGACCTGCTTTCCTGTGGGTGAAAAGTTGGGTTAGAATTTTCTCTTTTTAAAATGTGTTGTTGGCAAAATCAACAGACTTAGCAGTTCATGAGAATCTCCCATTTGTCCAAATGTGCTACTTTAAACTCCTGAGCATCACATAAATGAGGCTCCAGGGGGAAACCTAACCAGAGATTACCACAAAGTGAATGAGACCCGGAAAACTGTGCCAGTAAAGCAGAAATCCTCCCTGACACCTTTTGTTTTCCTGTACTGAGAATGGAGCCAAGGCCTGTGTGCATGGTAGGCAAGTGTCCACCACTGCGACGCTTTCCTGTCGTGGGTTGAGTAAGAACGGCCTCATAGGTTCATATGTCGAGTGCTTGGACGTCAGGAAGTAGTATTACTTGAAAGTGATTAGGAGTTCTGGCCTTGTTAGAGTAGGTGTGGCCTTGTTGGAGGAAGTGTGTCACTGGAGGTTGGCTTTAGGCTTTCAAAATCCCATCCAGGCCCAGTATCTTTCCCTTCCTGCTGCCTGTGGATCCAGATGTAGAACTCTCAGCCATTTCTCCAGTACCAGGTCTGCCTGCAGGATACCATGCTCCCTGCCTTGATGACAATGGACTAAACCTCTGAAATAGTAAGCCAGCCCCAGTTAAATGCTTTCTTTTATAAGAGCTGCATTAGTCAGTGTATCTGTTCACACTTACTAAAACAATTTTATCCCTATCTTTATTCCAGTAACACGTTACTGGAAATTTCCCAGAAGTAGAAGGGACCTTAGAAACGTCCTTGTGCCCCCCGACCTCACCTGTGGCTCTATTGCTGAGTGGCTGACTGCATCTATTAATGAATTTCCTGTTTTCCTTGTTTCCTATCCTTGGGTTTTAAAGGAAATAAAGAGCAACCTGCAGGGGCCAGTCTCAATGAGGAGACCTGGCCTCCATAGGTTCATCTATTTGAATGCTTGGACATCTGAGGAACGCACCCTGCTATTGCAGGAGTTCTTGTACTCACAGAGACCTAAGTACATGGAGGGTAGTGGTGCCGCTGACTTTATGAAGTATAAGATTGCCAGTTTCTAAGTGTGCCTGTCTCAAGACAGGTCACTTGTTATGCGAGATATTGCCATTTTCTCTCTTGGACCTATACAGACAGAAGTATCTGTGGGAGGGAAGGAAAAGAGATAGGCATGTGTGAAGCCCCTGCTGATCTTTTTGCATATAAGACCTTACATGGTAGAGGAATTCAAAGCATTCAGTGGGTACTGAGAAGAGTCGGGAGGAGCCTAAGCTCTGCTCTAGGGCCTTTCTGGGAATCTCCAGCTCAGGCCACTGTGCCCTGTGTGCTCTCCAGGTCACAGGCAGCCTCTGCCTCCATGGTGGCTTTAGCAGAGGGTGCAAAGAGAGGCATGGTCACAGAAAGGGTAAGCAGAAAGGAGTGGGGAGCCAGCTCTGAGATTCGGCAATGGAAAAGATCCCTGGTTCCCCGGTTGTGAAGTATAATTCAAGGGGTCTCTTTATATACATACATGTGTGTGTGTGTGTGTGTGTGTGTGTGTGTGTGTGTGTGTGTGTGTCCGTCCTAAAGCTGGAGACTTGTGAAATTTTACAGGCTGTAACCCTTACCACTGCACTACAGCTAAGTCGCATTAACTGATTTCGAGCAAAACAGTTACCTCACAGTCCAGTCACACTCTACCCCACTGTAGTTTAGAGTTAAACTTGTCCTAGGTACCACACCCATCTCAACCATCATGAGGAAGCATTAGACTGTGTTGTAAGACATATTCCATTGGATCATGCCTCTCATGCTTTTTGCTCATGCTAGAAGGTATCTTTCCATAAAATTAAATTGAATTTCTAATTGACATATTTGTACATATTTATGACTGTTATAGATAATAAACTACACATGCTGTGTAATTGTCAATTCAGGGTGGTTTCTATCTTGTATTAGTTATTTTTCTATTGCTGTGACAAAACATTATGACCAAGACAACTTATAAAAAATGTGTTTAGCTGGGTTTACAGCTCTAGAGGGTAAGGGTCCATGAAGGTGGAGTGAAGGCCTGGTAGCAGGAACAGCAGCCGAGAGCTGACTTCCTTATCCACATGCAGGAAGCAGAGAGCTCACAGGGATGGCGGGGTGTTTTGAAACCTAAAGCCAGCTCCCGTGACACACCCCTTCTAACAAGGCCACATCTCCTAATCCTCCAAAAGACCTCCAGTTGAGGACCACATATTCATAAATGAGAGCATTTTGGTGCCATTCTCATTCAGAATACCAGACATCTTGAGAACGCTTGTCCTTTTCATGTGCTAGAACCTGCAGACCCTCCAGGTACTGCAGATTGCATCCTGAATAATAGTAACCCTCTGTAGACACCACTGTGCCATAGAATGCGAGAGCCAATCCCTCCTCTCTGTATTTGGTGCCATCATCCTTCTGTGAGGATGTGAGTCTCCATGGGGTTCCTCCTGATCTGTTCCTACCAGGGCCTTGGCACTCACCACAGATGGTCACAGTGGTGTTCCTGTGATTCAGGTTTTCTGTAGAAACCTCCTGAGATGCGGCCAGAAGCCTCCACCAGCCAACCTCAGGTTTTAATGTCAGTTCTGTTCTGTGTGCAGACCAGAGAGCATCAGGACCAGGAACACAGTGGCTTTTCACTTTAGCTCCTAGTGCCTCGAATGACAGAGGAGGGGTGGCTCCAAGATTGCTGTGCAGGGAAGAGTGATGTATTGATATCTTATTTGCAGGGAAATTTGAGCAATCAGTGACTTAAGGACAATGAATAATGAACATTAAATGCAATAAACAAGGGGTTTTTTTTCTTAGTTTTAAGAGTGTTTTGCACATATAGAAAAATTAGAAAGAAAATGATTTTTATAGAAGAATGAAGGAGCACAGTCATAGTTATCTGTATTCTTATCACACATTGGAAGGTAATTATCATCTCTCGATATTAAAGTACTACAGTGTTTTAATGCCAATTTATTCCAGCCTGAACTCAACCCTGACTGGGAACTGGGTAACCACTGCAGGGAGTTCCTAGCTCCCTGGTCTAGAATTAACACTTTTTATAATTCACCATAGGATTTTGAAACAATACAGATTAATGTGGAAGTTGCCTTATCACTTGCTCTGAGCAGTCAGCATGGTTACAGGCAAGACACTTTGTGGCCTATAAATCAGAAAATGGCAGTTCCAGTGACTGTCAGCTGAATGACCTGGAAGGTCAGGTTCCTCTGGGCAGCCAGCATCTGTCTCCTCTAGAGCACAATTATTGGTTGTGTAGATTAGTAACTTTCAACTCTCCATCCTCACTTCCCGGAACCACCCCTCAGTCAGATCTTACCCACAAAAGCCAGCAGTCCTGCCAAATGACCCTTCTCTAAATAGGACTCAATGTTTCTTGAGGTGCTCAGAGCCTAGTTAACTGGCTCTGTAACATGTTAATTCTGTAACATGTCATATATATAAGATTTATCATCACACTGTGAGAATCCTAAACCTTCCCTGTGTGGATGACAGCCTTTATGTGTGTGTGTGTCTGTGTGTGTGTGTGTACATGTATTTTGTCATTTAAATTTATAATAACTAACATTTATTATGTTATAATATGAATATTTACATAAAAGATCCTCCATTTACTATGGATTTAGGAATTAAAGGCATTCTGGTTTCTTTTGGTTTTCAGTCATTCGCTTAAAGTAGTTTAATAATCTCATATTAACTATTTACACACCCACACAACATTCCCATGTGCATATTCTCTCTCTTTGCTTTCCTCCCCCACCAGCAAACAAGCACGCATGCACGCACACACACACACACACACACACAATTTACTCATAGAAAATCTTAGCACAAACCAAGTAGACAATTTCCTGTAATTTGTTTATTTTTAAAATACTACTATTACTGCAATAATGAAGCTTTATGCCTTGTGAGGAAATACCTGCATGTCTGTGATGGCATATTAACTGCTGGCCTGGGTGAGGACTGCTGGAAACAGCCCAGTGCTCTCTTGTGGAGCCTTCAGCTGCTTAGGTCTTAGAAGAACTGCATTCTGGGGATTCTGGTTTCTGGGGCCTCCTGCTGCCACCTGCTGTGGGAAAGGAGCCAATCACTGCTAGTTCTCAGGCAGTCTGACTGGTGTGGGCAGAGCACCTTGCCCCATCCCTAGTGCCCAAGAGCCACAGGCAGGCTCTGTCCTTGCACCTTTTGCTCCCAAAAGCAAGTTGGCTGACTCAGGTCCATGTTCTCTCTGCCTTGGCCCTGGCCCAGTGCCCCAGTGATTGTTCCTTAGAAGAACTAATTGTAGGGTGGAGTTGCTGGTTGTATCTGCTTTCTGTAACAATTTGTAGAAGCCTAATTCTGCTCTTTTCAGATAATGAAATTGCTGGATAATAGGCAGTATTCGTGGGGAAGTGGGAGGGAGGAAGAGAGAGACAGAGACAAAGAGACAGGCAGAGGCAGAAATTGAGCTTGATTTCTTTCTGTTTCTTGTTGTTTCTGGCCTAGCATGTGAAGGCCCCAGAATTCCATCAGTCGACCTGTAGTACTCTGCAGCCTGGGTTATCTGCAGGATGGCTGACTCCTGTCAGGAGAAGTGAACAGTTAGCTCAGCCACCTGCTTGTCAGAAGTCTCAGGAGCAATCACACTAAACCCTGGGCCCCCTTTCCCTTGGGTAGGACCTGTGTATAGCGTTGCCTTCCCAGCACCCTCAGCTTATACCTCTGGTAATAAGAAATTTCTATGAGGGAGGAGGACCTGGAAACAGAAAGCTAGACTGAGACCCAGGCCTGGCCTATGAAACAAGAACAGGAACCTTGGGACAGCCCTCAGACAGCCCATGAGGGTCATGGGATGGGCTGTTTTCTCTGTCCCTGCTAGCTGCATTGCTGGGTCCTAAAAGTCATACAGTCCCATGGCCTCAAGACCTGTCCCACATAGTGAGCTCTAGGCATGGCATCCCTAAGATGCTCAGTATGCTGAATACACAAGGTGAGACTATGACACAAGGGTCCCTAGAAGCAGGGTGGCTCAAATGGACCACAATCTGCTTGTCTGATTGGACCTCAGGTACAACAGGTCCAATTCTGACAGCCTTTGTGGTTCTTGGTCTGGAAATGGATATACTGTGAACTTCTGCATCAGCCCAGCCAGGAACAGTCAGGTCCTGTTCTATGTCCCTACCCATTGCACTTCCAGCCTTCTCATGACATTTTCACCTCCACCAGGAGTGATTTTAGCTTCTTCTGAAATACCTGTCCATTGGTCTATCCTTCCACCCATCAGTCCAGCTTTACCTGAAGTCCTGTGCTAAAACTCTGGGACACTGAAGAACAAAATCTTCTGCCCATTTGTATTTCCATCAGCCTGGTAGTGGAAATGAAAGTGTCCAAGCATGAATGCTGACCGAGAAGAAGACACAGAGCCAACGGAGCTCGTATAGAAGGCCACCAATGATTGACTACTGTTTTTGTGTATAAAGTGTGGGTTCATGCTAATGAGACAAAGAAGGAAAAGAGCAACAGGAGCAGTCTGTAGAGGGAAATGGCTGAAACTGAGAGGATAGGAAATGCCCCCTGGGGTTCAGGTTGGTATGGGCTGCACTGGGCGGGACTCTGCCCTGGGGTAGGGGCTGGAGTAATGTCTTCCTGTCTCTGGGAGTGCAAAGGACAGTATCCCCTTTTCTAAGAGTGAGCACTTTTGTTGCAGGTGGGAAACTGTTGGCTTTGGCAATGTGTCAGTAGGCCGGAGCACATCAGCCCAAGAGAGATACTATTTGGCCCAGATATGTACTTGAGACTCATTTCTGCCTCCTTTCTACCCTTTGGGTCCAATCAGACCTGCTGCGTGATACTGAGAACTTTCTGGTATATCCCTAGGTTTAAGTCCTTGAAAACATGGATATAGCACTTGCTCCTTAGTCAGCATGTTAGTTCGCTTCCAGTTATTGTAACACACATCAGAAGCAACTTGGGGAGGGAGAGGTTTACTTGACCTTCACTTCCACATCACAGTCTGTCACTGAGGGAAGTCAAGGCAAGAACACAATCAAACCAGAGGCCAGAACCATGGAGGAAAGCTGCTTACTGGCTCTTGTTCTTTGGTTTGCCCAGCACACTCTCCTCTCTCTCTCTCTCTCTCTCTCTCTCTATATATATATATATATATATATATATATATATATATATATATATATATATATATATATATATATATAAACCTGGGACCACCTGCTCTCCTACCTCAATCATTAACCAAGAAAAACTCCACTCCACACTTTCCTACAGGCTAACCTGGTGGATGTTGCCTCAGTTGGGGTTCCCTCCTCCCAGATGGCTTGAGCTTACATTAAGTTGACAAAAAGATCTAACCATCCCACTTAATTACAAGTCCTTGCTGTGAAGGGTCTGTGATGCTGAGTTTCCCAAGTACAGAGGGTATATGTGGGATCAATATACGGATGGATGGATGGATGGATGGATGGATGGATGGGTGGGTGGATAGGTGATAAGTGTTATCTAACTGTACAAAAGGGAGAGAGCAAATGGATTTCAGTCACTCTTTTATCATTTCCTGTCCATCTTATAATAAATAATTAACCTTACTCTCATTTTCAGTTTACTCATCTGAAAGTGGGCTAAGTGTGATCTACTGCTATTGTTAGAGCATGACATGAGATAATGTATGATAGCCCATGATGAAGTGTAAGAACTACAGAACATGACCCACAATTATTGTACTCAACAGACTGCAAGCAACTTCCAAGAGGCAGCAACACTTAATACTACTTAAGTCCCTCACCACCATCCATGGGAGTCCGATGTCTGATATCCAAGGCTCCCTTTTAGTGATCGGACGCTATCTATTCAGATGCCAGGGTGTGTTATTTATAGTCTTCTGGCCACAAATACTGTGCCAAATCTCAGCCTGTCAGAACTTTGTGCCAGTTCCCCACTGCTTGTGGCTTCTGGCCTAGTAAACATCATCTCTATTTCTGTGAATCAGGTGTGGTTCCTGGATCAGAGTTTAATGTGAGCTCCCTGGCTAACCTGAAGGCAAGATTGGCTTGTATGTGAAGTGATACTAGACCTCATGGTGCTACCT
Organism: Rattus rattus; assembly: GCF_011064425.1. Lineage (NCBI taxonomy): Eukaryota > Metazoa > Chordata > Mammalia > Rodentia > Muridae > Rattus > Rattus rattus. Next base: position 137,332,563 of record NC_046155.1, read on the forward strand.
GTGTCTTTAGGCCACTACCTTCCTTGGCCTGAGACACTTTGACTGAAGGAGAGCCCTATCTATGTCCTGGGACAAACAGTAGTCAACCAGGTATTTGGGGCTTAAAAAAAAACCAGAAGTAAGCCAGAGAGACCTGGATTCCTATCTGCCTTAATAAGCTCAGACTGTTACAACAGACCAGCAAAGACTGGTAGCTTAAAGGGCGGACATTTGTCTTCCTTGGGCAAACACAAGTCAGTGGGTAGGTAGATTTTGTGTCCAGTGAGAAGCTGCTCCTGTCCTTGCTGGCAGATGCCTTCTTGTTGTGTCCTTACATGTCCTATATGCTTTGCATGTGCATGGAGGTGGAGAGAACCTTCTCCTTCTTCCTGGGAGAGTGTTAATTCTATCATGAAGCTCCTATTCTCATGACTTCATCCAAGCCTAATCACTTCCCCAGAAGCCCCGTCTCCAAACACAGTTGTGTTGAGAGACATAAGTTCTTCCTAAGTTGATCAGGCAGGGTCAGGCAATAGAGAATCTTGCTTCTTTCAATAAATGTTCTCTCATGTACATATTAAGAACAATAATGGGGCTAATTTGGGGAACATATCCATGGCCTGTAGTCTAGGCCTCTATCCTGAATAGCCTGTATAGCCACACTGGCTTAGTTAACACCACCATAGACCTACGATAGCTTGAACCACTTGTATCCAATGTCGGGTAGCTTTAGGCCTCACCACTCTTATTCTTGAATCATGTTTTGGGGTTCTCTGTGTTGGGGCACCTTGAGAAAAGAAGTCACAATTCTCCCTAGACATGGAGAGGCCTACAGTTTGCCCATTGGCCCAATAGACAGTCCCTGAAGCAGAGCATGGGATCTCAGCAGGGACAGGAGCCCACAGTAGGTGGCCTCTTTCTAGGACCCCTGCTGACTCACAGTCCTTGGAGGCCAAGGGAGCAAAACACCCACTGTAGGTGTTCTGCCATCCTCACACTGTGAGGAGCAGGGGCTGTGGCCAGGCTTCAGGGAGCTACACAGTCTTCTTCCAGCATGCATGAGACTGGAGCATGTTTCCTGCTGGTCATCATCCTCCGTTCAGTTTAAGTTCTTTCCTGCCTCATTGTTGCTGCAGCTCGGGGACATCAGTGCCTGAGAAATACCATTTTGTTCTTTGCACTCCCCAGACATCTTAGCAAGTGTTTGTTGAATGAAAGCTTCAGAACATCAGGCAGCTGTGGGCGTGCATCGCTTCTTCAAAAGCATCATCTGTAGCATGAGTCCAATTTCTGGGATAATCATGTGTATTACAGGCCACGCACCTCTAGAAACACACCATGTATTAAGATGTCCACTCCCTAGCAACCTTGATGTGTCTTCTGGTGGTATTTGAGTCTTCAAAATGTACAGTTGTCTGTCCAAAGCCGCGTGTTTCACATGTGCAGTTTCCACCAGACAAAACACGGTTTAAATTTTCACTGTTACACACAGCTGTGTGTGCGTTGGCATATTCATGGTGGTCACAGAAGAGTCAGCTCTCTCCGCCCACCACGTGGATTGCAGGGATCATCTCAGGTTCTAAGACGTGCAGGCAAGTGCTCATAGCCACTGAGCAATCCCTCCAGCTCAAGTCAAAGTATTTTCAAATTTTGCATCTATATAAAACATTAACGGACCTTTCTCTTATCATTATTTCCTAAGCACTGTAGTAAGCACAGCAAACACTTACATTGCATTCATTATAACTCATAGTCAGAAGAGTTAGAAGATACAAAATAGATTGTGGGTCTCTGCATCTGTTTCCACCACTGGTGAAGCCTCTCCAGAGACAGCCATGCTAGGCTCCTGTCGGCAAGCAGAGCAGAAATTCATTTAATAGAGTCAGGGCTGGCTCTCACACACGGGATGGGTCTCGATTGGTGCAGTCATTGGTTGCCTGTTCCCTCACTCTCTGCTCCATCTTTATCCCTGAACATTTTGGGTTGAAGGTTTTGTGGGTGGGCTGATGTCCCCCTCCCTCCACTGGACGTTCCATTTGGCTATAGCAGGTGACCACTTCAGTTACCATATTCCCTGTGGCTCCCTGCTCGGGGAGACTTGTGGAAGAGTAGGATATAGGACACCACAGGAAGACCTGCGGAGTCAACTAACCTGGGCTCAAGGGTTCTCACAGAGACTGAACCACCAACCGGGGAGAATGCAGCAACTGCACATTGGTAGCAACTACACATGGGCAGCTTGGGCTCCATGTGGATCCCCTAACAACTGGAACGAGGGCTGTCTCTGACTCTGTTGCCTACTGCTGGTTCCCCTTCCCTTACCTGGACTGCTACCGGGTTGGACCTCAGTGGGTGAGAATGTGTTTAGTCCTACTATGATAGCTGTTCCACGATGAGGCGGTGCCCAAGGTGGGCTTTGCCTTCTCTAAGGAGAAGAGGAGCAGTAAAAGGGAGGAGGGATTTGTCAGAGTGGTACTCGCGGAGAGGAGGGATCAGGATATAAAGTGAATGCATAATAAATACATTATTGAAGAAAAAATAAATAGAGAATACCTAGCATTCAGGCACATGCCAGGAACCTCAGCATTCAGGAAGCAGAAATGGATGAATCACAACAAATCTGTAGCCAACCTGTCTTCCCTACAAGCTCCAGGCTAGTCAGGGCTATGTAGTGAGACCCTGTCTCAAACAAACACACAAACAAACAAAACCCCAAAACAAACAAACAAACAAGCAAAAAAGATACAGAGGGTGTGGATGGTATAAATATAAACACTACACCATGTTACATAAGGGATTTGAACATCGTAGATTTTAAAATCCCTTTGAGGTCTTAGATTCGATCCCCTTAAGGTATAAAAAGGGACAATTGTAATTATATTAAAATGATGCCACATAGTGAACCCTCAGTCAGGCAGCAGACAGGGTCAGAGTCAGATGAAGACTTGGTTTGTAAACCAAGAATAGGATTCTCAGGAAGCCAGTTTTGAGAGCACTGTGGTCTTCAGCTTCCTGCCTGCACATCTGTGAGAGAAATGCCTGGTGCTGGATCCACTGAGTCTGCCACATTCCTGTGTGGCCGCACTACCACAGTAATGCAGTGTTCCAAGGGGAACGCGCTGGGCAGAAGTGTCAGAACACTGGGCACATGAAGATTAACATTTCCATCAGACATTTGGCACTTGCAGTACAACTTTTGTTTCTGAAACTAGAAGCTTAAAATTTGTAAGCATAAATTGAGATTTGGGATTAAATAGAGGAGAAAAGGCAATCACTTTCTTTGGGGTGCAAGACATGTCTTCTACTGTATTGCTCGTCATGCCTCCTAAATGGAAACAGCACAGTGGGGGAGAAGGAAAAAGGGAAGACGTGTCCTCCATCGAGGAAGGCAGAGAGGCCACGAAGAGAGAACAGATCTGAGAGGACTGCCAGACACTGGAGCAAAGCAGACCTCTCGGGAGTCACACTCGAGTTCTTAAAGGTGTGCGTTGCTGAGATTGGCTGTGAGGAGAACGTCTTGAGCCAATGAGATGCAGTGTTGGTACGGCCTGGTCTGCAGTATCACAGAAGAGCCAGGGAAGATGTTTCACTAAAGGAGAGTCATGGGGCCAGGCTGCGTCTACCCGGCATGTCCCCACCGGGCTCAGGGACTCACACCAGGAAGGAGTCTAGTGTGTGCCGTTCAGCCAGTGGAGATTTCCTCAGATGTCCTCTAATGCTGAAGACGAGCTGAAGAAAACTTTGGTTCTTGGACAGTGAGGAGTATGTTGTAGAGTTACTGCCATCTTCCAGGTTTAAATTCCTTAAAATTGTGACTGTGCTGAGAATAGAGAATACAAGAACCATGGGACATATCAATGAACTTATTGGTGTCTTCAGTTTAGCTCACATCTGTACCCCAACAATTGGTTGCTAATTCAAGGCCAACCTGGGCTACACAGTGAGGATCTGTCTCAAAAAAAAAAAAAAAAGGAAAATATTTACAATCTTATACATGAATATTCAAAATAGGCCACTTCTGAGAGGGAAGGGGCAATGTTAGCAATTTTCTGTTCCAGGAGCACTCGGCATGTTGTCAGACAATTATAAAGTAGATCGCTTATGTTTAGATAAAGAAATGTCAACTAGAAACTAAAAAAACTGCAGTGTGATAGCACTTCCTCTCTCCAGATAGTTCCATGCTCACTGGACCCTCAATCAGACAGAACAACTGCAAAAGCATTCATCGTTCTTAAACTCATCTTATTCTCCTCTTTGAGGTTCCACATTGCCTATGGACAGTAAGATGCGTGTGACTGTGAAAAGGCTCTCTGGCAGCTGAGACCGGCTTGTTGGCTGGAACAGAACATTTAAGGAGGCAGGTCAGAAGACTCTGGAAGAGGGTGTGACCCTGCCCAGAGGTCAGGAACATTGTTACAGGGTATCAGGCCACCTTGGAAAAGTCTATAGTTTTAACGAATAACCTGGAGAGTAATAAGCTCAATGTCATAATTTACTGACTCTAAGATGACACTCTACCAACCTTTAAATGTCACTGAATCGGGGTTGGGGATTTGGCTCAGTGGTAGAGCGCTTGCCTAGGAAGCGCAAGGCCCTGGGTTCGGTCCCCAGCTCCGAAAAAAAGAACCAAAAAAAAAAAAATATGTCACTGAATCTACACTGAAATCCAGGAGATATTGATGAGCGGCCAGCTCAGCTGTGCATGTCCAGACTACATGGTGCCCTTCTCTTGTGTGAGTCCTTTGATTGAGGGAAAGATCTCCAGGAGCATTATGCTTGCCTTTGCGTTCAAGAGAGAAGCCATTAGGACTGAAAAATAACACAGACACAGCAACAGGGCATAGGCATGATGACGAAGCAAGAGCTACGCTTCCAGTGAGAATCAAAGTCTGTGTGAAATTCAAGGTGGGAAATTTCCTACAAGAACTGGGATCTGTGTTCCATTTTGTAACACAGACAAGAATATAAAAGGAATTGCCACTGAATAAAAGGAATTACCCAGCTGGGAGACTGCTGGTAGTTTAAAATAGTGTCTGTCATAGGGTTTCTAATGCTGTATGGTAAAATACCATGACCAAAAACAACTTGGGGAGGAGTGGATTTATTTAACTTAGTCTCTCACATCACACCCCATCATAGAAGGAAGTAAGGACAAGAACTGAAGCAGAGGCCATGGAGAAATGTTGTTTACTAGCTTGCACCCCATGGCTTTCTTACAGCATCTGGGACCACCTGCCCAGGGAGGAACCACCCACAGTGAGCTAGGATCCCCCCCCCTCATCAATCATCAGTTGAGAAAATGTACCACAGGCCAGTCTGGTAGGACATTTTCCAAATGATTCTAACCTGTGTCAAGTTGATATTAATTACCAGACAGCACACTCTCTTAGAACATACTCTACAGTTTCCTACCAGCTCCTGAGGTCACATACAGGATTCCAAGAAGATCCAGTTGCCTATGAGGTACTTTGGGTCAAACTTCTCCGAAGTCTTTACCTATTGACATTGATGATACCTTTCCTTTTTCGTGTTTATATAGGAGTGATCTTTGAGAAAAAAACACTATCTAAATCCAAATATAGAATAGAAATTTCTATATTACGTATAGCATGGAAGCTGTAAGTGATATAAAAATGGTGGTTCATCATTAACTTAGGGGCTTACTTCTTATCTTAATTCTTGTTTTGTTATATTGTGATATTTTTAATAATTATGGTGACCATGATTTTTCTGTTTCAGTGATTTTATGTGTCAAATTGATTAGGCTTTAATACAAAACCATTTTGTCAGAAACATCTGAACATAGTTGTAAAGGTTGCTTTGGTTTCTTAAACAAGTGATTGAAATTTAGATCAGTACATTTTTAGTAAAGTTCAATCGGGTAGCTGTCAGCCAGTCAATAAATTAAATATTCTATCACAGAGAGAGAGAGAGAGAGAGAGAGAGAGAGAGAGAGAGAGAGAGAGAGAGAGAGAGACAGGCAGGCAGGCACACAGAGACTGATGCTGCTTATGCTTCTTTGGAGAGCATTGGAGATTGTAGACTTGTATATTGAGTGGTTAAGGTCACCACAAATTGCTGATTCTGGATCCGGATCTCCAAACCTCAGCTGAGTCTTCTATAAACTAAGGATATGGCACCATCTTCACAGATTTTTCATGGGGACTCCAAAACATGAGAAAGTTAAAGCAATTGTCCAGCCAAGATAAAAAAAAAAGATGAGTACACTCTATTTGAGGGAGAATATTCGACAAGCAATTGCATCCCTTGTTCTCTGGGAGTTAAATATTATGCTCCTTTGCCTACTAAAATAAGCACTACTGAGTAAGGACTAGGAAATAGTCTGAGATTGTTTCAGGCATATTCTACCAACAGGGACTGTGTTCCTAGCTCCCTTTGTAAATAGAGCTAATTTCCAAAAAGGGGTATGTGCATCTGTACTGAGTCTCATATCATAGGGCCTGCCGTCCACAGGAAAGTATGTACTGGGTGCCAACTCCTACCCTATAAACACTAGCTACTAAGGAAAGAAATTCTGAGCATATCATCTAGGCTATTCTTCCAACCAAACAGCTCTGATTTTTCTCATCCCCGTATCTTGGGAGCATGCCCTGCCTCCAGCCAGCTATGTGTCTACAGTGGATGTGACCAGTGAAGATATCTGAAGGGGGCTTGTTAGGACTGCGTGGAGAAAACTGAACACACAATCCACAGATGTTCAGGGAAACACAACTCTCCCACAAGAGGAGTTGAGTGGATGAGGATCCAACCACCATGTGGTCACCTGGGGACTGAGAGAGGTCTGGGCGTGAACGAGGACCTCTACCACCAAATGGTCACCAAGTAGGATAGGTTAAGAGAGGGAGGTCTAGTGAATTAGAACCTTGGCCATCATGTGGTCAACGTGAGGTTGAGAGAAGCTGAGAGAGGGACTATCTAGTGAATAAGGACCAGGCCACCATCTGGTTACCCAGGGGCTGGAAGAGGCTAAGAGTAATGATCTAGTGAATAGGACTTCCACCACCATATGGTCACCGTATGGCTGAGAGAGGCGAGCCAAGGAGACATTTCTCTGCACCAAGTCTCTGCCTTGTCAGCTCTCCACCTGTGAGGAGCAGGAGCTCCACATTTATCTAAATCCCCTTTACTCCCAAATTGGTCTTTTCATAAGACAGTTTCATTTTCAATGCTAAACATAATGAAAGTAAGTAGATTTTATTGTTTAGAAGATTCATAGCAGCAATAACTTTGCGTTCATTTCCATAGATCTTTATTCACAGTTCGACCAGTGACTAGAAAGAGAAAAGGAAATGACCTGCTATTTCACTTAAGCTAAATGCATTGACTTTTTACAAAATTAAATCTTCAGTAAATTAACTTGTGTGTCTGGGTTTCTTATAAAAGCCAGAAGAGATGCTCACTGTTGCTCATTGTTTACCTGCAGCTTAGGAGTGGCTCTGTCCTCTGTAAAACTTTATTCCCTCCAGGAGCCAGAGGAGGCTTCTAGGGTTTACACTGACACTGAGCTGGGGAGAGGACAGGCATAGACTGGCCCCCTCATTCCTATCATGCAAGTATAAGTTCATGAAGGCAGGGTCATGATCTTTGATCCTACGCAGGCTCCAGCATCTAGATCAATGCAGGCAATAAATATCATATATTCTGTTATATTTGTTAAGTAAATGAACCAATCATTTACCAATTTGCCCCCATAGTATATAAGAATGACTGATGTATTTTTTTTTAAGAAAGCAACTATTTTACACTTAAATATACAGTTAAGATTGCCACTTGCTTTCTGCTTAATGCACTAATCTCTTTAAAGGAACAATTGGCAGCTCAGGGAAGGAGAGCTTGCTTTGATAGACATTAAGTATACCACAAATACACAGTAATTAAAAAAATGCGGTCTTGAGACAAATACAGAAAAATAGGCAGAGGGAGCTGGGAGGCAGACCTTAGTGTGGTGGGAGCTTAATATTCATTAAGCATAGCCACAAATCAATAAAGATTTTAAGTGGAAACTTTAGAAACTTCCTATATAGGGGAAGTCTTATAGATAACGGAAAGCAGAACTGGACTGATACCAAACCACACCAAAACATTAAAAATAAAGGCTTACCCATGGAAAACAGGACTGAGAACTTAATTCAGGGAAGCTAAGATAGGAGGGACTTCTAAAAGGAAGATTTAAGAGCACATGAGATGGGGTCATTCCAGAATTAAGAATCTTAGATTAAGGGCTCTCTTAGAAATCAATTTAAGTGAAAGATGGGAAGGAAATATCTATAATATCAAGAAAAGCATATATATATATATATATATATATGTGTATATATATATATAATTTATATAAAATTATAAAATTCCAAGTTAATAGGAACTGAGATGAGTCCAACTAGGAAAACCAGTGGTGATCAATCTTACATGTCAGCCTGACTTGATTTAAGATCTCCTTGTCCACTTGCTTCTAAGGATGTTCATGAAAGCATTTCCAGAGAGATTTAGCGGATAAGAGAAGACACCTCCTGAGTATTATTGACACCATCCCGTGGGCTAGGCTCCCAGACTGTTGAAAACAAAGAAGAGAAACAGCACCAGCATTTCTCTTCTTTTTCCTGCTGATAGATGTAAAGTGTTAGCTGTATTGTGTTCCCACCAGTATTCTTCTCCATCAGAATGGACTGGGTCCCTTCAAACTGTGAGACAAAACAAACACTCCCACCCTTACCTTGCTTTTGTCAGGCATTTTACCACAAGAAAAGAAACTAACGTAATAGACATTTTGCAAAACAGGAAATTCCCCAGACTAGACAGCAAAAGAAAAGTCTCCAAGTCATTTTTAATCAGAGCTTTGTGCCTTAGAAAGTAATGAAATGACCTTTTGTAAATCAGAAGGACCTTTGACATCTTCTGAACCTACTGAGGGTAGTTCTGACCACAATGTGATTCTTCCTCACCCCTTCCAGAACTGTGACTTCAGACTGAGAGATGGCAGATAGAAATATATCTGCGGCTGGAGAGATGGCTCAGCGGTTAAGAGCACTGACTGCTCTTCCAGAGGTCATGAGTTCAATTCCCACCAACCACATGGTGGCTCACAACCATCTGTAATGAGATCTGATGCCCTCTTCTGGCCTGCAGTCACATATGCAGGCAGAATGCTGTACATAAAATAAATAAACAAATCTTAAAAAAAGAGAGAGAGAGATGAAAGAAATATACCTGCTTCATACTTTCCCTTGGTGGTGCAGAGATTTTCTTCTAACTTGTGTTGATTTCTTAAAGAGAGCTTTCATCCATTAGAAATTCTTAATTTCATGCTATTTCATTCATTACTGTAGCCTTCCAATGGATGTTTCCGAGGAAGGAGGCAGCTTGCTCAATAGTGGGGGAGGAAAGAATATGAGCAGAGAGACCACTGCAGGGCAAGATCCAGACCGTGGAGGTTGAGAGGAAGGGAAGTAAGCTTGATGGGCACCCTATGCCCATGAAGTCCAGTTCCACTCGTGCCTCTACCCCAGACTGAGTAACACAGACCACTCACAACTGCCATAAGTCCACAATCAGCCCAGACAGTGACCCCCGGTCCTGAGACAGGATGGAGGAGAGAGACCCATCTGTTCTCCTCAGCAGAAAAGACAGTCTTGCCACTTTTGTTGCAAAGAGCGCTGGAAGCATTCTCACAGGAGCAGGAGGATAGGGCAAACGGCTCCACAGCTGTTTTCAGCATCACTTGACTGTATGTGAGGCATGATTTGTTTTGTGGGAGTGGAGATGAGGATGGCAACTGTGTCCATGTGGCTGCCGGACCAGCCTTTGCTTCACCTACTCCACTCTAGGGCTATGATCTGAAGGCTGAATGAAAACCCCTGTCTTACCCACCCCTGTGGTATCAATGACTGCAATGTTACAGGCACTGAGTCTGCAGAGGTGAACCCACACATGGCTGTGCTAAGAAGCTTGTGGGGGGAAATGGGGAAGGACATGGAGAATGAAGAACTCCATCAGGTGGTGAGGAACGCCACATGGAGAATTAAAACAGACTGGTGGGATTGAGGCTGAGGCAGCATCAGCCTGAGGAGAAAGCAGAGAAGACGTCAAGGGAGACCTGAAGAGGTGGGGACAGACACAGAGGGGCTTGAACAAGATAGAAAGACGCTCCAGATGAGGATAGCTAGTGGGTTGGCCTAGGCCAGCAAGCTAGTCTAAATGGCAATGGTGGAGTGGGGAAATGCCTAAAATGTGATGGAAAGAGGAGATGGGCAGCATGCTGGTAGATATCTTCCAGGCCTGTCTGTGCAGTTTGGGTTTCTGTTCAAAGTGGGAGGTCATTGTGAGGTTTTCAATTAGAGGTGCTAGACTCTGTTTTCTGACATGCACACACACACACACACACACACACACACACACACACACACACACACACACACACACACACACACACACACACACACACACACACACACACACACCTACCATGACCACATCCTCCTCTTCTTGATATGTAGAATCAGATCAGAAGGAAAGAATATGGTGCTTGTCTGTAGGCACTCAGTCACCTGGGTAAAAGACAGCTTTGCATAGTCAGGCATTGGCAGGAAGGTGGCGAGAAGTAGAAGAATGAGCAACAGATGCTGGGTTGTCCTGTTACTGCAGTGGGAGCCGAGGAAATACGGCAATGGAGGTCTTGAACACTCCGACTGAGAAGCTGGATAGCTGAGAAGGGAAGAGGAACGAACTAACTTCATCCTGCGGAGTCGCAAGTCAGAGACTTAGCTAAGGCAGTATATGGTCTGGTGTATGTGGGAATATCAGGCAGGAAGTGAGCTGTTGAACACCCAGAGTTCCAGAGTGGCATTAGATCTGGGGGCAGGCCTGTGGCCTTCCCTCTACTCTGCATGCCCTCTCAGTCCTTAGCAAGGGAAGCAGTGAGGAGTGTGTTCATGAAAACAGGAAGCCCCAGCTGAGCTCCGCAGGGTGATGCAGGAAGTCTGGGCGAAGGCAGAATGTCAACAGTGCCCAAGGAAGGCAGTGTTTCAGCAAGGGGATGTCTGTAATACCCTTGAAGGCTAATTAATATAAGACACACTTGGTGGCTGATTTTAGAAACCCACGTCAGACAGCACAAAGCTGAATAGAAAGCCTTCAGATGCTATGCTGGTCTGGGACATTTGGTACCTTACTCATCTGTCACGTGCCTGTGTCACAGCTATCTGTGCAGTTAGTTCCTATTCTTCCGACAAAAACAGAGATGGAAGCCTTCATTTGACTCCTACTCAAAAGGAAGGGCATAGCAGTCAACCCAAATCACAAGGTAGGGTGGGGTGGAAAATGTGAAAAATCCAAGCAAGATCACCCGCCCACTGTATCCAACACAGCTTAGCGTCACAGTGACCACTTATTCACTTAGGCACTCACAGCCGAAAAGATCAGAATTAGAGCCCAAAGTGTCCACACCTCAGCCCAGTATTCCACTCATGGTCCCTCAGGGTAAATATTACCAGGAAGAACCTCAACCATAAGTCTTACAGCATTTCCGTGGGTGTTGGTAAGTCTCCATTCCCAAAGCCTCTGGGGTTTCTGCAGGGCAGACAGTGCCATCATTAGCAGATGGTGGCCAGTGAGCTCAGAGGATATGCAGGACATGAGTCAGTCTTGCCATCTGAATGGCTGCTCTGACATTGACTGGGAGGCCGCTCATAACTACATTCTACAGCTGAGATCACATCTGAAGTCCAGAAATTCCCCATTCCAGGTCAAACTCACCCTTCTCCTGATCTTCAGGGGCTTTTTAATTTTCTTTTGCTGGTTTTATTTTGTTTAAGCTATTTTGTCATTTGCTTAATTTTTCTCTTCCTCTCTCCTTCCTTCCTTTCTTCTTTTGTTCCTTTTACCCTTTTTTAATTTAACTTCTCCTTTTAATTATATTTATTATTTTAACTACAATATTATGTCATTTTTCCTTTCCTTTCTTCTCTATAGCCCCTCCCACACACCCCTACTCCCTCTCAATTCATGGCTTCTTTTTGTTGTTATACACACACATGCACACCCACAGAGAGAGAGAGGGAGGGGGGAGGGAGAAGGAGAGGGAGAGGGAGAGAGAGAGAGAGAGAGAGAGAGAGAGAGAGAGAGAGAGAGAGAGAGAGAGAGATCATAAACATAGTCAAAACCTGACCTTTGGTTTAAGCCCCTCCTTTGAGGACATTCATGTTCTTGTCTATAAATAATGCTTTGAGATGCATTGCGGCGGGTGAGGGGGAGTGATGAGGGGTGGAGTTCTCAGAGTTTGTACTATAAGCCTGGTGTGTCAGCACAGCCTAGGCCCTTGAGAGAAATGCATATTCAAGGATTTCTCTAGAATCCAGAATCAGAGTTTCTGGGGACAGGCCTTATACTTTGTTTTCCTAGCCCTTTAGGACTTCTGGTGCCCACCATATGGATGTTGTATTTCCCTTGGGTCGCACATAGCCAAAATAACTGAAACCAGAGCAATTCTGATACTACAGGAGGCCCTTCCAAAAGTCAGCATCTTCACGTCCCCTCATGGAGGGGAAAAAGGTTCATAGGGCTTGTAAGTCTTCAAGAATCCTCACAGGGCTTCTCCTCCCCCCAAGTTTATGGAGGACTAACCAACTAACTGGGGTGGTACTTTTTGGTACTGGGGTGATACTTTTCACTTGTGCCGTTGTGGGTGGGCACAGTTCAGGACATGAGATACTGCATTGGTCAGTGTTATTAACTACACACAAGTTGCCTTGGGGAGTTCCTCATAGCATAGCTGTCTTTGGGTCACTGATGCTTCTGTGAGCTCATTGGTTCACCAAGCTAGAGTTACAATCTTTTGTGTGAATACCTTTTTTAAAAAATAATCTGAGATAAATATATACATGTTTCTTCATTTCTCCTCAGGAAAAGTCACATGACAGGTAATCAAAATTAGACTTAAATAACCTATATATTGCCCTGTTCTCTGCAGCTTTTCTTTCCAATCCTAATGGCCCCTAGTTAACTATGGTCTGAAAATGTTATGTGGGAAAGTTCATTTTTGCATAATACTTATTACAATTATCACTTTATTTATTCCATTTTTATAATTGGCTATGGTTAATCTCTAACTGCCTCTAATTTATAAGTTGAACTTTATGACAGGTATGTACTTGTAGGCTAGAGAATAAAATCAGTTTTATGTACAGTTTCAACCACTGAAAAGTGTCTTGGAACATACCTGCCATAGACAAAGGAATACCACTTTATTAGAGAGGAGACAGAGCTGTTGTGAAGGAAATGTCAAGAAGCAGAAGAGAAGTGGAAAGAAGAGGAGAGCCCAAGGAAAGTCCTGAAACTGGCTTGCAGCTGACTCGGTTTGGTACACTAGGAGGCAGACAGACACTGAGAAAGTGACACTCCAAGAATTGCAGTCTGACTCTCCACTTTTAGATGTTATTTCCTGAACTTGTCCACCAGTTTTTTTTCTCCAGAGAAAGGTCTGCTTCCTTTGAATGTTTTAGTAAACTAGGGGTGGTCACTTGTCAGCACCTCTCTCCTAGAGGTGGCCTTTCCAGCCCCTTCCTATTCTAGGGATACCTGTTGAGTACAGCCCCACCCCTTCCATCCCTGTCCCTCACCAAGCTTCCCACCTACAGCTGGGGATGACTGATTGGCCCAAGGAAGGGTACCTGACAGATAACAAGTCTTTTGAGATTGTGAATGTAGTCCCGTGAGAGCTTTCTCCCAGAGTGCTTTAACTGTAGCTCAGGAGCCAGACCCTTGTATCTGATGATCTAAATTATTGGATGAAAAACAAGAAATAGGATCAAGAGCAGACCCTATGAGCACCTCACAGTGTGACAACACTCTGTCACTGCTCTGAGGCCCACCTCTCCTCACACCCAGTCTGATCTGGCTTTTAGGACATTTACCCTTGCTTTCTTAAAGCAAGTCATGTGTACTTCTGTGGTCCTAAAAGTCTTTGGTACACTGCTACCATCAACAGGTGAATTAATGCAGTTTCATGCATATCTGCGAGTGTCTGAAAGACTACTTCATCCATATAAAGAAAGAAAAAAGTATAACTATACTTTGCTATCAAATATGAAATTTTCTCTGGAAATCCAAGAGTACCCATTTATTAGTCCAATTATTTGAATATTGTCTTCCTATATGTTCATTGTTTTAGAGTTTCATATATCCATATAAATCATATCCAGATTTGATCAAATCTGCCTCCAATCCCTTCCCTACAATTTGTCCCCTATCCGCTTCCATGTTTCCTTCCCTACTTCATGTGCTCTTGTTTTTAAAACCCACAGAGTTCATTTCAAGCAGCTGTTATGTACATGGGCGTGAGGCCATCCCCTAGAGCACTGGGAGCCTTTCAGAGGCCACATCCCTGAAGAAAAATGACTCTCCTACCCCAGCAGCCATCAGTTGCCAGTAGTTCTCTTAGCTGGGGTGGAACTTCATGACCCCTTCCCCTAACCATGGGGGCATTTGGGCTAGCTTGAGCTTCATGGTCTTTTGAATGCAGTCCCAGCTGCTGTGAGTTCACATGTGTTCGTGTATGTAGTAACGCTGCCATGTAAAGTAAATACTGTTTCCCTACAGATGTCCACTACCTCCAGCTCTTACTGCAGAGTTTCTTCCCAGTCTATCTTGTGATCCCCAAACTTGTAGGGAGGAGGTGCAAAACAAAAGTCCCATTTAGAGCAGAGCATTAAATTCTCTTATTCTCTGAATGTTGACCAGTTAGACATCTCTATATTAATCATCATCTACTGTAAGAAAGCGTCTAAAATGAGGACTGCGAACTCCACTGATGGATTAGTATAATGATAAAAACTTAGACAGAATAATACTATTGGTTCTCCCCTAGGGCCCATGATCTAGCCAGGCACAGTTTTTCCAGCACAGCTAATAGTACCAGGCATGAGGTCCATCTTGTGAACCAGGCTTTAAGTCTAGTCGTAAAGTCTTTGGCTACTGTACTAATTGCTTTTATGTGGCTGTAATAAAGAACCATGGCCAAGGCAACTTATAGAAGGAGGAGATTATTTAGGCTTATGGTTCCAAAGGGTAAGGGTCCCTCACAGATCGGCCAGAGATGGGAGGCCTAGCTGCAGACAGAGGCATGGTGTCGGGGTCAGGAAGCTGAGAGCTTATATTATCAACTGCAGGCACAAAGTACAGAGACCTGGGAGAGCCATAGGGCTTTTAACTCTCAAGGCACACCTGCAGTGACATACTTCTTCCTAACCCTGCCACACACTGTCACCCAGGGGGGACTGAACATTCAAATATTGCAGCCTAGGAGGGACATTTCTCAACCACCAGTTTCTCCCATAATGTTCATGACAGCATTGCACCAGCGGGCATATTTTGCCAGGCCAGTCATTATTATAGTTTGCAGGGCTAATATCTGGGTAAGCTTATTGATTACTTTCCTCCTTAACAGTGAACACAGATCCTTGTAGCACTATGAAAGCTAACCAGGAGGCCTGAAGTTTCCAAGTCAGTACCAGCTTGTTTTCTCCATGTCCCATGACTCAAGTATATGGTATCTTCAGCAACAGGGTCTTACCTTCAAGTTCTAGAGGGTAACCAAAACAGTGGAAATAGCCTATCATATGTGTGGGATCTATGGGGTGCCACTGACAAGACCTCAAAGAGAGGCCAACCATGCCTGGTATTGGGCCTGTCACTTGGTATCTTGGGAGAGATATTTTCCCTCTATTATAGGATAACTTCATTTAAAGAGTCCATAGTTATAGTTTTTTGGATGGCGTTTCAAAAGCCCTTAGTGTCTTAGTGTCAGTCATTCCTCCTTATAACCCCTGCTTTACTCTGTCGTCCTGTCCTCTGCCCCATTTAAACATTCCTGCTCCATCAGACTTGGGAATCTAGTAAGTTTCAAGGGAAGGGAAAGAGAATGAAAATTAATTCTTGAATGCTGTTCTGTGTCTTGCATTGTGGAATGAATTAGAATTATGACATGAGTGTGTAAAATAATTGATTACAATTACAATATAACAACACACTTTTCATGTGACATAAAGCTTATGACCCATCCTCTTTGTTGACTCTGGCTACCAGGTTTGGGCCACATCTTAGTTCCCTTTCTGTTATGTAAGCTTTTTGGATCACAGTCCCGAAGTCTGGGAGACCACACCACCATGAGGCTAGCATCCAGTGATGGTCTTTCTGTGTCACCCTCTAACAGGAGGCAGGAGAACAGCAGAGCAAGAGTGTAAGAAAGGAGAAGGCACAGACAAGCCACTCGTGCCGCAAGGATACATGCCTTTCCTTGGTCGCAGCATTCATTCTTTGCTCCATCCTCATAGCCTGATTACTTCTCATTAGGGCTCAGTTCCAGAAATCACCATCCATGTCTGCATCTTCTGCGTCTTAAATGTCACAGCAAACCTAATAAGAAGCACCGTTGAAGGACAGAGAGCACGTACTGCCCCTCAGTAGCGTGTACCATGTGTAACAATGGTTGCAGATACTTTAAAAAAGGATTTAGTTTTACTTTTAGGTATGTGTATGTGTCTAGCTTCCTGTCTCTGTCTCTGTCTCTGTCTGTCTGTCTCTCTGTCTGTCTCTGTCTCTGTCTCTGTCTTTCTCTCTCTCTCTCTCTCTCTCTCTCTCTCTCTCTCTGTGTGTGTGTGTGTGTGTGTGTGTGTGTGAGTATGGTTATCTGCACCCATCTGTACTACATTTGCTGGGAGCTGGAGTTACAGTCAGTTGTGAGCTATCTGATGTGGTGCTGGGAACTGAACTCTGGTCTCCAGGAAGAGCAACAAGTGCTCTTCAGTGCTGAGCCAATTCTGCAGCACTATAGTTGTGAATATTAATTCAGTGCTTATCATATACTATACACTATTGTGTAGGTTTTAGATGTACTATTTAATCAAAGAAATACCTCTATGAGAAAAGGTGAAACATCCCATTTTACAGATTAGGAAATGGAGTCACAAGGCCCTATGGGTAATCTGTTGTCCAAATGAGGTACTTTGATGCTTAATCTTCTCATTTAGTTTTATTAGCTTGAGCAGTGCATAGAAGATTGATAACATACTTCCCAGGGGCTATTGAAGGCATATTCATAGAATATTAAGAGGGGAAGACTGGTCCTATATGCTGAGGCAACTACATGGAATAAAGGGGGTAAGGGAGAGTGCAGCATCTCTCTTCCCTGCCTAGCTAAGAATGGGAGTGGACCATCACATGGACTGGAATTCCAGACTGAATAGAATGAGGGAGGGCAGGGCTGTAGCATTAGATTGGTTGATAGAGAACTTGGCTAGCATCCGTGAAACCTTTGGGTTCATTCCCTAGCACTGAGTAAAACCAGATGTGGTGGCACAGGCCCCTAATTTTAAGATTTGAGAGGTCAAAACAGGATGATCAAGATGAGTTTGAGTCCAGCCTTGGATATATGAGACCCTGTCTCAGAATTGGGTTGGGGTGAACTGAACACCAGCACTTGCCTTTCTCTGCCCCTTCCTTGCCTTTCCTGCCCAGATGTGAGCAAGCTGGCTACCACCATGCCTTTCCAGACATTACAGGATGAGCCCCTTAAACTGACAGCCAAATAAAAATTTCTCCTCCAACCTGTTTCAGTTGGGCATTCAGTCACAATAACAACAAAAGAAACCAAAATATGGTGTCCACCATGGCAGGCTGACACCTCTAAAACTGGGAGCCAGAGATACATCTTCCCTCCTTTCAAACTGTTTTTCTCTAGCGTTGTCACGGTGACAGCACAACTAATAGGCAGGTTTATACAACATCTCTGACAGTGTCTGAAACATGGCATATTCTCGAGGTGGTGCTCCAGGCAGGGGCAGGATCCTGCCAGGTTGTAAGCCAGAGTCAGGGTGATCTCTTTGCCCTTCTACTACAGAAGCAGAAAAGGAATGGGCAAGACCCATTGTGTGCTCCAAGAAACAGATGGAAAAATGGTGCGAAACATTATTCTGTACATCTTACATTTAAAAAGGAAAGAAAAGAACGGCTGCTGTAAACTCGAGGTGAGAGAAGCAGTTTTTAATCAGAAGACCAACGGGTGTATTTCAAATATAAATACCCAAAGATCAAAACTCACAGAAATATTTTAGAAGCTCTATCCGAATCCTTAAGGGAGCAGTTGAGAAAAGGTATAAGTGCGTATTTGGAAGCTTAGCTGTGCATATATAGAAGTTGTCTATGTCCCTATATTCAGGATGAACACAGGATCCGGCATCTGCCTGCGGGGCTCACTGCAGCATCTGGTGTGCATCCTGCCTTACCCGTCTCTACTGTTGTCTTAGGAAAACAGAGAAAAATAATTAGCCATCTGTACTAATCGTGCCCTTCATTGTCCTTTATTTGTTTTGTAATTAATACATCTTTTTGTTTCGAAGCAATCAGAAGGCACTATAATCGCCCTGTGCCTACAGAATCTCCTCCTCTAAGAGAGTTGCTCCTACTTTCCAGCCTCTGCAACTGTGAGCCAAAGCAAGCCTCCTCTTCTAATTGACCATTCCCCATTCCGTGTGCTCTGTGAGTATTGGCACTGTAGAGCGCCCATGCTGACCTCTGGAACTTCCTCTTCTAATTGACCCATTTCCCATTCCGTGTGCTCTGTGAGTATTGGTAATTGACCCATTCTCCATTCGGTGTGCTCTGTGAGTATTGGTACTGTAGAGCGCCCATGCTGACCTCTGGAACTCCTACAGGGCCTCCTTGTAGCCAGGATTCAGGTGACCCCTGAGTTCTTTGGATGTGATACTTGTAATTCATCTAATCAGTATCCTTCTCCCCCTGAACCCCCTTCCTCAGCGTGTGTATGCACGCGCACATGCGCATTTCTGGGGGGGGAGGGTATCTGTGTGTCTAACCCTCCCTCTCTCCTGTTTTCTCCAAGTCTATCTTTCTAGCCATAACATTTTTTGGGCTTTCTCTCGCTGTACGGGTCTCCTTTAAGCCCCAGCAAATCTCTTCCTCTACAGCTCAGCAGAGAGACTCAGATCCCTTAGGTGTCCCTTAGACACAACTGAAATACTCAAGTTAATAAAAAAAAAAAAAAAAAAAAAAAAAAAAAACTGTATGTAAGAACTGCTTATTTTCTAAATTGACTCTACTAGGGGGTTCTTCGGGCGCATAGCCCCCCAGGAGCTTGCCTTCCCAGGCAGGACACAAGCCAGAGGCAAGAAAAGATCTCTTGGTGTTTGGTGTTTGTTTGTTTGTTTGTTTGTTTGTTTGTTTGTTTGTTTTAACCCCCACCATTCCAAATCCCTGAGTTTCCTCCCTTCTGCTCTGCCTACCACTTCAGGCTGCAGAATTTTCATACAAACCAGGATCCTGCCTTAGCCTCTCCACAGGTGGCTTATTGTGTGAGCGATTCACCCTAGATCTCTGCTCAGAACTCTTCAGGCAGAACCCAAAATGCTGAATTGTAAAACCAAGGAAATCCTCCAAAGACTGGGATAGTGCTTCCCTCCTTCTGTGGGAGGAAAAAACCTCATACCTTTTGCTCAAAAGGAAAAATCCTAAGAATGGGTGTCTTCCTAGATCTCTGGCAGTTGACCACAACCCCTTCTTCAAGCTCCAACACAAATGTATTTTTCTCTGTAAGGCTCTCTAATTTCAAAGCTAGCCTCTGTGCAGGCCTCCCAACTCTCCTGCTTAGCAGCCAGATCCACTTCTTAAGTGGACACACTCATACACTCTTTTTTGCTGCTTGTATGTTCTTATCTGCTATGAGGAAACCAATGCTGTGGCAAGAATCTTTATTTCTTTGCATGGATTGAGTACCTAGTATAATGTCCGTGGTGTGGTTACTGAGGAGTGAATGGATGAGTGAGTGCCTTTTGTTATTTGGAATGATGTATTGGTCTATATAATTGGTCTATATAATTTTATATATAAATATTAATTTTTAAGCAGTTGAATCTTTGAGACAGAAAATAAAGGCCTTTTGGAAAAAACATTTGGAAAACACACTCACAGAAGGGACCGGGAGTGAGGGGGAGAGAGAGAGAGAGAGAGAGAGAGAGAGAGAGAGAGAGAGAGAAAGAATATATTAAAATAGAGTCACCTTGTAAAAGACAACAATGCCCCTACTAGACATAACGACTAACAAATAAAAATCCCAGTGTCAGAAGTAGCTTAATTCTCTTGGGGTATAGTGTTTGTCAGTGAAGCCCCTTTGACCTTCCAACATTGCATGCTATTGCACTCCTCCTGGGAACCCTCCAGAACTGGATGAACACTTTCCCTACTGCTGAAGATACCATATAGTTGAGTCATAGAGCATGACAAAATCTATGGAAACTTCATCTCTCCTGGTTACCTTTCTTAGTGCTATAACGTGCTATGCAAGCTATTGGAGGATAAAAGTGATCACCAATCATTCCAAGATGTGAACCTAGAAAGCGACAGTAATGACCGGCTTGATAAGACATGCTCCTTAGTGGAGTAGTGACATGAACGTCATTCGAGTAATCAACCGCCTTCTGACTTAACTTAATTCCACTTTACAAGATGAAATACCTGGCACCATATTGGACCAAGAACCTATAGCTAGACAGTTCATAGTCCCTAGGAAGCACCTACTGCTATTATGCTATTAAGTGGACACAGTATTAAACCACCTCCTAATAACACATCATCATACTCAGATCATGGCATCTCTCAGCTCTCATCTGAGAAGCTTCTGTTTTTAATAAATAGTGATTTAACACAGTGACCCCAACTCACCAAGGTGCAGAGAACAAGAGACAGCAGAGCGGTGAGCCATGAAAGGAAGATCTATATACTCCTCCTGTCATCTCCATGATTCAAAGATCATTGCAGGAAAGTGAGTGAGCAGGAGTGTACGAGCCAAAAGTGGTGGATGACTCCCAGCAAACATTATCTTCTAAACACAGCAGAACTGCACATATGGCTAACAGTGGGTGCAGAAGCATGCACCAGACCTGTGTAGATCTGATAAGACCTCATCTTATCGTGGAGAAAGGAGTTGGCACATAATCCCACTCTTAACCATGAAGCTATTGGCAGTTGTTAGCTGCTGGGGAAGGGAACATCAGTTTATTTGAAGAGTGATTATGCACTGGTAGAAGATTACATATTCCAGAATATTTTAGCAGCAGAAATTAATCTTAAAGAATTTAAAGAAAAGACAAAGTTTGGTGAGTAGTGGAGTAGGGGTGCATCTGAGAGGGGTTGGGAGAAGGGTAGGAATATGATCAAAACATATTGCATGACACTTTTTTTTTTACACAAACTTAAGAACCATCTTTTATCGGGGGAGGGGTCATCAATCCTTCTTGGCCTCCACCTGCCGCATGGCTGCCAGCACGTTGCTCAGCTCCTCCCTCTTTCTCTTGGCGCGGATGTGCGTGCCACCCTCTTTTTTTTTTTTTTTTTTTTTTATTATTAACTTGAGTATTTCTTTACATTTCGAGTGTTACTCCTTTCCCGGTTTCGGGCAAACATCCCCCAGTCCCTCCCCCTCCCCTTCTTAATGGGTGTTCCCCTCCCATCCTCCCCCATTGCCGCCCTCCCCCAACAATCACGTTCACTGGGGGTTCAGTCTTAGCAGGGACCAAGGACTTCCCTTCCACTGGTGCTCTTACTAGGATATTCATTGCTACCTATGAGGTCAGAGTCCAGGGTCAGTCTATGTATAGTCTTTAGGTAGTGGCTTAGTCCCTGGAAGCTCTGGTTGCTTGGCATTGCTGTTCATAAGGGGTCTCGAGCCCCTTCAAGCTCTTTCAGTCCTTTCTCTGATTCCTTCAACGGGGGTCCTATTCTCAGTTAAGTGTTTTGCTGCTGGCATTCGCCTCTGTATTTGCTGTATTCTGACTGTGTCTCTCAGGAGAGATCTACATCCGGCTCCTGTCGGCCTGCACTTCTTTGCTTCATCCATCTTGTCTAATTGGGCCCTCTCTCTTCTTAATAAACTTGAGTGCTCGCTTGTCCTTGGACACCTTGAGCAGCTCCATGGCGCGCTGCTCGTAGGGCGCGAAGCCGTACACCTCCCGGATCATATCTCACACGAATTTGGTGTGCTTGGTGAGGCGCCCGTGGCTGTGGCGGCTGTGTCTTGGCTTGCTGATGTTTTACGTCACTTTGTGGCCTTTGTTGAGGCCCACCGCCATGGGGTAGCGCAGGGCCATGGCTGCAGCTCTCTGATGGCGGCCGGACAGGAAAAAGTGTATGACACTCTTAAATCACTAATGAAAAAGAAAATGATGTTTAGTATTTTCAGGTTCTCCAAAATATAGGCATGAGGAACATAGATGCACATATGTGTGCAAACATGTAATACATATGGGAGTACACATGATATGCATGTGGAGGGCAGAGAGTGTGAGCACGGTGTTACTATTTACTGTTGTGTCTTTCCTTCAGGAAAATCACTATTTTGTAAACACATTTTACAAGTAGTCCCACTGTTAATGCATCCAGGCCATTCTCTCTGTTGAAGTGTCTTAGCCCCCTCAAGTAGATTGCCAAGAATCTCAGTGCCCTGTTAAAAGGGGAAAGCACTACCAGCTTTTGGTGTTTCAGGACAAATGTCTCTTCTCCCTGAATTAACTTATGGGGCTGGCATTGTCTTCTAGACAGCTGGGATTGCTTTACTATTACAGGTCATAGTTACCCAGTAAAGAAGGCAAAGAAATTCCAGGCTGTAATGGATCAATTAGTTGGATTCCTCTATTCACAGTTCTCAAATCTGTTAACATTCTCCGTTCTCCTGACTTCTTTTTTTTATAACAAAAACAGGTGAATTCCTTGGGCTGATAGACTCTTCTATATGTTGAGCCTCCAGCTGCTCTTGTACCAACAGCTCACGTGCCTGTAATTTACCTTTAGTAAAGATCTACTGCTCTACCACACAGGCTTATTAGTCTACCGTTTTGAGGGTAGGGCCATTGGTATAACTTCAGCAGTGGCCCCTCTTATAAATTTGGAAACTCAGTCCCTGTTGTGTCCTGTTTTTGGACTACTTGCACAATCTGTGGTTATTCTGGATAACGTTTTTTAATACCTTCCACTGAAACATTTTCCATTTCACCCCTTATTTTAGGGATTGTCTTTGGTATGAGGGAATATTAATCTGTTTCCTCACAGCTATAATAAATCTTGGCCTCATAAATTTATGGCTGTGCCAACCACATAAGGCCTTAACTCTCCTACTTGACCTTCTGGCCCCACACATTTAAGCCATTACACACTTTGTTTTATCTCAGATCCTAGACAACTGGGGTTGCTTTTAGAAACTTGGCAAAAGAGTGTGGTGAGTAGGCTCTGGCTGTCATGTGGAGAAAGGAGTTGTTGTGATTGGCAAGGAGTAGAGCTGAGTACTAAGAGCTCAACTGGGGGAGCCTCCTGGCTGTTTCCGTGCCTCTGGAGTTACCTCAGCCTCATAGGCAAGTGTACATAGAATCCTTAGCTTTATTCTAGAGTTACAAGTTCAAGTCAAAAACATTTGATAGCATGCAGGTGATATATACATTAATGATCCCCTCAGGCTGTGTTGTTGTTGTTGTTGTTGTTGTTGTTGTTGTTGTCTCCTTTTTATCCTGGAAGGAGAGCATCAGTTTTTGAAGGTATTAGCATGTCTTAGAGGTAAGGGAAGTCTAAACCAGCCATGAAGAGATGGAGTATTTATAGAACAAGTACTCCATTCCTGAAATAGAATCAGTATCCACATACGTGCCTGCTTACATGTGTTTATTGGGGCCCTATACACAGTAGCAAAGGTAAGGAATCAGAATAGGTGCCCATGAGCAGGTATGTAGATAAAAATGTGTGATACATAAACGTAGTAGGATGGATGAACAGAATGGTGGCCTTCACAAACAAATGGATGGAACTAGGCACGTATGTTAAGTGAAATAAGCTAGAAACCAAACAACACGTGTCCCCCCTCTCCCTCTCAAATGTAGAAGCTGAATGCAGTCTACCCAAGTGTGGATGGGGAATGGGAGACAGCTACAAGGGGAGAGAAAAGGTGAGGCTAAGAGAGAAAACATGGTCAGTGCACATTGTATACATTTGGTGAGATCTACTGAACATGATTGAAATCCACAGTTAATAAATATTGATCAAAATGAAATCGTCAAATTGAAAAACCCATAGCTGGCAGAAGCTCCTAGGTACAGACATACAGATCATGGTATAGCATGGCCACAGGGGTCATCACAGTGCCGTGCCCTGCTATGACTCAGGAGCAGCTGGCCATTTCCAGGTTCATGTGAACTTGCTGCTGTGGTGTGTGTCCGTATGATCTAGGACGTGACCAAACTTCTGTAGATTTAGCCATGTGTGTTCCGAGGCTAATTCCAAAATTTATTTTGGGGAGCACCTTTCAGAGGTTTTATTTAGGGAAGAAAGCTGCCCTCCATTGCATATGGCTGATGGTGCTGTAGGTCCATCTCCATATGCTTGCTTTTCCGTTGTTTGTTTCACTTTTACCCTGTGCTGTTACTTTCATTCCCATACAAATAGTAATTATGACAGTTATGCAGTGCAGGTACTGGGAATCAGTTCTTCTTGTTGTCCTTAAAGTATCAGGCAGTTCTAAGCTGCCTCCCCTGACCTCCAACCAACTCATTTGTTGTCTGTATGTTGTGGATGCTGGGAGACTTTGTTTATATGAATGAGACAAAGCATGCAAATCAGTCCACATAACTTTGTGTATTCCAAGTAATTTTAATATATCAAAAAACCCCAGCATCTAGCTTGCTCTTGTTAAATTGCAGAGAAAAAACAAAACAAAACAAAACCCTGAAACACTAGGATTAATGCAGCCACCTAAATTTATTTGTTGATCAATAATGGAAGCTGGGCTTGCAGTGTTATAATGGAGCCAGCGCCTATGCTTCCTATAACAATTTTATGTCAAAGTCTTCACCTTAATATTAGGAGGTAAGGGCTGTGAAGGCAGTCAGGTCATGAAGGCAGAGCCCCAGTGAATGGGGTTATACAGTGTACCCTAAGCATTCTCCTGCCCCATTTATGTTGCAAAGGTTCAGGGAGTAGGTACCATCTGTGAGCTAGAGAGCAGGTGCTCATCGAATATGGGAGCTGCCAGTGTCCTGGTCTAAGACATTTCCATGACTGTGAAAAAGGAATGTCTGTTATTTAAGTCACACATCCAGTGGTATGTTTTGTTCTGGTAGTCAAGTGAGCCAACCAATGGAGAGGAATTGGTGTGGAATGTGTTGTCTCCACAGATGATTCTGTCAAAGAACCTATTGCTCTGCCTGGCAGACTGCCAGCCTGGGTTCTACATAAATACAGCTCACTTTCCATTTCTTTTAGGCTGAGTTGAGCAGAGCTCCTACCTGCAATATAGTAGCTGTCTCTCAAGTGTTTGAGGAATTCATCTCTATCTGTTTACACACTAGATATACCCACAGCAATTCATTCATATATATGAATATATATGCAAAACTTTGGCAACAATAATGAGAGAAATTGCCTAAAAAGTTGGACTAGCACAGAGAACACCTGTCGTTGGGACAGTATTTATATGATATCACTGTCTTTAGATTCCAGAGTCCTCCTTTACCACATTGCATATAAACAGTGTGGCTGCCCACCTCATTCATCTTAGAACTTAGCAGGTCTGAATGTATGGGGCTTGTCAAGGATATTATAATAACCATTTGAACTTCATACATGTGTTCTTCAAATATATTTTTCTTTTTAAAAGTTTACAACTTCATGTTCTTATTTTAAAAGCTTTGTATTGATGGTTTCCCTATTTTTCTAAATGTTAGCATTACCTGGGTAGTGGTGGTTTTAAAAATTACAAATGTAGGGCTGGAGAGATGGCTCAGATGTTAAGAGCACTGACTGCTCTTCCAGAGGTCCTGAGTTCAATTCCCAACAACCACATGGTGGCTCACAACCATCTGTACTGAGATCAGATGTCCTCTTCTGGTGTGTCTGAAGACAGCTATGGTATACTTATATATAATAAATAAATGTTAAAAATTATAAAAAATTACAAATGTATGCCTCTTCCCTCCAACTTTTTGATTTAATAAAAATGAAATTTAAAATGAATGCTGTGGTTTTAAAGCTACCTAGGTTTTTTTTTCAGCTTAACATAAAAACTAGCCAGCATAATATCTTTATTTCTTTTATACTTTTTAATTAAACTTTTTCCATGCAGTGCATTTTTCCCATCTTTATTAAATTGGGTGTTTCTTATTATTACTGAGTGAGAATTGTAGGTTAGGTCCTTTCCTTATCCTTTCAGACGCGTGGCTGGGTTCAGATGGTGCTCCCTGTGTATGTTCAGCAGTCTTTCCTGGCCGCTCTTGGGATTTCTACCTTGTCTTGGTTTTTCGGCTGTTTGTTGTAGTTTGTCTGAGACTGGGGCTTTTTCTGTCCTGCTGGGGGACTGTTCTCTGAAGCCCTGGCCTCCATAACCTGTCTCTCACTCAGTCTATGAATGGTATCACAGCTTCTCACGTGCGTTTGCACCAGATTCCCACACCTCTACTGGGAGCCCACGCCTCCACTCTTCAGTCCGCTGAGGGGCTGGGTCTCTCAGGTTTGTAATCTCCATACAGCTTGGGTGTTGATGTTCCGTGCTTTTCCCTCATCTCTGCTTGGGTCCCTGCCCTTCCCCTGCCATCTTCATTGCTTAGAACACACTGTGATGTTTTCTCCAGAACTTAGCTTTAACTCTTCTTGTTTTATTTTGTTGTCGCTCTTACTGTTTTTATCTAGACAGGCTCTCTCTCTCTGTGTACCTGTGGCTGACTCTAAATAGGTGTCATCCTTTCATGGGTTGAAATTATTGGCATATGCAGTTTTCATTTGATTCTTATTTATATTTTATACCTTTTCCTGAGAATTTAAGTATTTTCAATGTGGTTTTCTTTACCTTTTAAGAGGCCAGGGTTATAATACCTGCTCTTGCCTCATAGTACCAATCTCTTTTCATCTCAGGGTGATTTTTGTTGTCTTTTAGGTTTTTCTTTAAAATGGAGTTTTTGAGAAATTTTGGGGATCCAGGTTAGTTGAGGCTGCTGGTCTTCCTATGAGGCCGCCCTCCTCCTCAGCTTCTCCCATCCTTTCCCCAATTCAACCACAAGGGTCCCCAGCTTCTGTCCATTGGTTGGGTGTAAGTATCTACCTCTGTCTCAGTCAGTTGCTTGTTGGGCCTCTTGGAAGGCAGCCATGCTAGGCTCCTGTCTGTACGCACACTATAGCATCAGTAACAGTGTCAGGCCTTGGGGCCTCCCCTTGAGCTGGATCCCGATTTGAGCTGTCACTGGAACTCCTTCCCTCCTTTCCCTTTTCCTCTTCTTCATTTTTGTTCCTGCAGGTCTTTTAGGCAGGAACAATTCTGGATCAGAGTTTTTGACTTTGGGATGGCAACTCCATCCCTCCACTTGATGCCCTGTCTTTTTACTGGAGGTGGACGCTACAAGTTCCCTCTCCCCACTGTTGGGCATTCCATCTAAGGTCCTCCATCTGAGTCCTGCGATCTCTCACCTCACATATCTCTGGGATCACCCAAGATCTCTCAGATACTGAGCCATCAACAGGCAGCATACACTAGCTGATATGAGGCCCCCCGACACATGTACAGCCGAGGACTGCCTGGTCTGGCCCCAGCGAGAGAAGACGTACCTAACCCTGGAGAGACTTGAAGGGAGTGGGGAGATCTGGTGGAGTAGGGGTAGGATGGGGACATCCTTTTGGAGATGGGGGAGGAAGAATGGGATGAGGAACTGTCAGGGGGTAGGCCAGGAGGGGGATAATGACTGGACTGTAAAAGAAGGTTAAAGGATAATAATAATAATAATAACAACAATAATAATAATTTTAAAAATCCTCACTGAGTTCTTGTTTTAGTTCAGTGGTAGAATATTAGTCTAACATGTATAAGACCTTGCCTTTGAGTCACAGCATCGCAAAATTACATAAATAAATTACATTTAAATGAATAAATACTGAAATATAATATAGTGAAAATATGGACAACTGATGAAACAGAAAAAAATCAAATACATAAGAAAAAAGAATTACCTAAAATACCACATTAAAATGGCAACTGATTATATCTATAATGAAAAGGCAAAAAGAAAAAGGCAATTGTATCTTCAAAATACTTAAAGAAATTTACTGTCCATGTGAACTTTCATTACCAATGAAAATGCTTTCAAGGATGTGGGAGAGTTGTTTCAATACATATGTATTCGTTGCATATGTATAAATTAAAACAAACCCAAACTTAGGAAAATAATTGATTAATATATTTTCTCATCTCTCATAGTCTCTTGTGCTGATATTACTACTGTAGTTGTCAATCAAAAGAACAGCTGGACCCAGAGAATTAGGGAGGAAGAGCAGAGTGCAGCTAAGTAGATGGAAAAATGAAATAGAAATTAGTCACTGTGGTGATTTGAATATGCTTGGCCTATGGGAAATGGCACTATTAAAAGGTATCGTCCTGTTGGAGCCGGTGTGGTCTTGTTGGAAGAAGTGTGTTACTATGAAGGTGGGCTTTGAGGTCCTATACTCAAGCTCCACCCAGTGCCTAAGAGAGCCTCCTCCTGGCTACCTGCAGGAGAGAATCCTCTCCTGGTTGCTTTCAGATCAACATATAGACCTCTCAGCCCTTCCCCAGTACCACATCTGCTGAATGCTGCCATCCTTTCTGCCATGATGATAATGGACTGAACCTCTGAAACTGTAAGACAGCCCCAATTAAATGTTTGCCTTTATAAGAAAAAAATGGAGTTTTTTTTTTAATATTTGTATGATAAGTAGTTTCTGGCATGTTGACTCCAGAAAACCATTATCCAAGGAGGACATACTCCATGGCTACAAGTAGATTCCTAAAGCTAGAACTAATACTGGCTCCTGTGGGTACTCCATTTTTTTCCTTATGTGTATGTAGCTACAATAGCTTTAAAGTTCGGCACAGAGCTAACTTAGCAATAACCACTCATAAGGAGCACTTACAATGATGTGCTAGAATCAGTTAATACAGTAAAGTCGCTTTCACCCTGTCACCATCACAGCTACAGATTACCTGTATGGCATTACAGTGCCATATTCAAGTACTTCGTTCTATTTGGATGATGACGCTGGCAAGTCAGACAGCAAAGAGAAGCCATTACCTGCTTCCTTTCATTGAAAAGGTGAAGCTTTACAACAAGGACAGTCAGTTCCCAAGTGCTGACATTGCTGAGGTCTGCTATCTGAAATTGTAAGGAAAAAAAAATTGTGTTGTCCCAGATACCTGCTCAGCCATGGCTAGCTGAGACAGAAAAAAAGGAAAGCGTGCATATGGAGAATCCTGTGTATAGGAACAGACGTAAGTCTAAGGATAGTGCTAGTGTATGTGCTTTGCTTATTTTACTGCACACTCAGCCTATGCTGGTCCAGGCTTCATGCTCTGACACTTGGTATAAAGTTCCAACATCACGTTCGCTTTCAGAGCCTTTGCACTGCTGTTTGATCTCGCCCACCAGGGGCAAGCTTGAGCTCAGCTGTAGCTGGTCTCATAGTTGAATTTCCAAAGAGTTCAGTGTTCTTTCTAATGCTAGGGTCATGAGTGCCCAGCTCTGCAGTGAGCCACACGTTCATACATTGTGTTGTGTGAACACAGGACTGCACCCCTGATTTCTTCTTCCTTACAGTTGCCTGCTGCTTCCTTTCAATGACCTGTGACAGACAGACAGACAGACAGGATTGGGGTGGAGTGCAGCTCAGTAGTAGAGTATTTTCCTAACATGCCCCTCCCACACACATGAAGCTGAAGGAGGAAGGGCAGACTGGCAGGAGGAAGATGAGAGTGCCTTGCATGTCCCTGGCGTGCCTCGTGCTTCCTGTGGTTTCTGTGTCAGGAGCCAAGCAGTGGAAAGAATAAGAGAGAAAAAGAACCTCTGCGGATTTGCTCTAAGCACTTAAGACCACAGTATCTGATTGGAGACAAGTTTGTTCAGGTGTACACCCAGATGCTGCTGCTGCTGCTCCTGCCGCTACACAATTTCAACATCTTCACTGTTTACCATTCGTGTTTTTTTTTTCTTCCATTTTTATTAACTTGGGTATTTCTTATTTACCTTTCAAATGTTATTCCCTTTCCCTGTTTCCTGTCCATCAGCCCCCCTAACCCCTCCCCCTCCCCTTCTATATGGGTGTTCCCCTCCCCATCCTCCCCCTATTACCGCCCTCCCCCCAATAATCACATTCACTGGGGGTTCAGTCTCCGCAGGACCAAGGGCTTCCCCTTCCACTGGTGCTCCTACTAGGCTATTCATTGCTACCTATGCAGTTGGAGCCCAGGGTCAGTCCATGTATAGTCTTTGGGTAGTGGCTTAGTCCCTGGAAGCTCTGGTTGGTTTTTTTTTTATTTTTAATTATTTTATTTGTATCCCAAATGTTGCTCCCCTCTCCAAGTCCCCCCAATTCCAGAGTTCTTCACACTATACCTCCTCCACTTCTCCTCTAAGAGGGTGCCCCCCAGGCACCCCCGTTTCTGGGGCATCAAATCTGTAGGATTATGCACATCCTCTCCCACTGAGGCCAGACAATGCAGTCCTTGCTACACATGTGCCAAGGACCTGTGTATGCTCTTTAGTTGGTGGCTTAGCTTCTGGGAGCTCCCAGGGGTCCAGGTTAGATGACACTGTTGGTCTTCTTATGAGGTTGCCATCCCCTTCAGCTCCTTCAATCCCTCCCCTAATTCTTCCATAGGGGTCACCACGTCAGCCCAATGGTTGGCTGAGTATCTGCTTCTGTCTCAGTCAGCTGCTGGTAGAGCCTCTCAGAGGACAGCCCTGCTAGGCTCCTTTCAGGCAAGTGAATTCAGTTTTGCTGTTCCCCCTGGTCTTCATCATTTCATTCAGCTGTTTTTCTGTGTTTTGTGTTCTTGAACTTCAATCAGGAGTTTATTTTTACCCTCTTTATGTTCAGCCAGGTTTTCTTTTGTGTGGGGGAGGGTTGTTTGTTTGTTGATTTTTGTTAATTTTGGTTTTTGTGTTTTTGTTTGTTTTTGTCATGTCATCTTTGAAGTCTTCAAACATGTTTATAATCATTCTTTTGAATTCTATGCCTTGAGTTTCATCCAAGTTACTTTTGGGGACCATGACTGTGGGACTGGTGGTTTGGGACATTTTGTTGCGGTTTTATTGCTAGTGTTTCTGTGATATGATCTAGGTATCTAGAGTTAGTTCATGTTTTTGCCTTACATTAAGAGATTTTTTGCACACAGGGCCAGAATCCCTGTGGGTCTATAATGCTGTGGAGAAGCCAGGTCTCTTGTAGAGTCCATCTGTGTGGGCTGAGGGCCTAGTACACAGGGTTCTTGGGCAGAGTAAATGGAGCCTCCAGTGAGTTCTCTCACTGGGCCAGCTCTGGTCTTATCTGAGCACCTAGGAGAGAGGGTGTCAGGCAGGTGTAAAGTTGTTCAAAAACTAAATGGTCTCTATTCAGTGAGAGATTATTTTTTAATTCCAAATTTTGAGGATTAAAAGTGAATAGCTGTTACAGTTGATCATTTTATTTTTTCCTTTTGTCCTTAATATGATAATGTCTATTGGCTTTTAGTGCTCATTCAATCTTATTTGGAATATATTGTTGATATTAATTATTTTTCTATTTTGTAGTATAATTGAATGAAAAATTTTATATGAACGACTATACTTACATTCATAGTATTAGAGGTATACAGGTTTCATATAAACCTTAGAAACCGCTGAAAAGTTTGTATGATAAACTCAGGACTGAATTAATCTCTTTTATGTTTGTATGACTTTTCAGGATAAATACAATTTAATGTAAATTCAGAGTAAACTATGCTATTCAGACTTTCTGTTTTACTATGTCATCTTTAGTAAAAATGGACTTTAAAGAAATGTATCCACTCAAAAATTGCCTAATTTGTCATATTTATATAAAATCTCATATTTTCACTTTGTGTGGATGGAATCTAACGGTGCTCCCCATTTCATTCACATCACTGATGTTGTGATACAACCCAGCAGTCTGCCCCCATTTCCCTTCCTCAGCAACCTTTAATAGTAATGTTTTCAACGAGCCAAATATGAAGCTGTTTAATTCTGTCTTTTTATTTGTTTTTAAATTCAAAATAAAATGTAAATGTGTTCTGGTCATAGTTACCTCTCACTTGTCTCTTCCTACATCCTCCCTACTATCTCTCCACCCACCCAACTTTGTATCTTCTCTCTCCATCTTTAGAAAACAAACAGGCAAATAGCAAAAACAAACTGCAATTTTAAACAAACAAACAAACAGAAAGAAAGAAAGAAAAAAAGAGAAACGCATGCATACCCACAAACACACATCATATGCACACCAGACATTGGTTGATGGTCAAAGCAGAATGTCATTAGTAATCATTTTATTGCTCTGTTCCTTTAGCAGAGCAATAGTATTTAGTTTGTCCTAGGTCCTATCTATTTAGTTTCGGGCTCTTGACCACTCAAGCAGTGTCAGGTATGGGTTCCATCTCATGGGGAAGCTTTAAGTCTGACCAGATAGTCATTGGTTACTCTAACAATATTGTCTGTTACTGTACCAGCATAGTGTGCAGGAAGGACACCGTCGTAGATTAAAGCGTTTGTAGCAGGTTTGTTATTTACCTTTCTCCTCTGGTAGCCTGCAGAGTTCTCTCCATTACAGTGGACACTAGTCCATAGGGACGAAGGCACTACTTAGGCACCAGCTCATCTTCTCTGTGTTCAATAAAATATGTAAATGCTGTCTTCAGCAGTGGGGCCCTGACATCACCTTGTGGGGAGCCTTGGCAATATCCTGAGTTCTTTGGGAGTTTCCATGCAGCCATTTTTGCCAACAACTCCATTAGATGTAACCTGTTCCTGGCACTGGAGGTTTCACTTGGAGGTAAGAGATGTGTAGTTGGGGTGTGAACTCCCCTGTTATTTGGTGACTACATTTATATTTCATTCATAGACACACACACACACACACACACACACATACACACACACACACACTTTAGTGTTAGATATATGCTTCCCTATATGCTCTCCCTTACCCCTTTCCCCCTCCTTGTCTCCATATAATTCTCCTATTCTAGTCTCCCACTCCATTTCTTTAATTACATATTCTATTTCCCCTACCTTAGGAGAGCCTTCCCTCCTTATTAGATCCTTACTCTATACCTAACCTCTGTGGTTGTTCAGATAGAAGTGTGCCTGTCTATTAAAGGCTTAAAATCTAACATCCACATATAAATAATGCATGCCACATTTATCATTTTGGGTCTTGGTTCCCTCATCGGGCTAATTTTTTTCTAGTTCCATCCATTTGTCTGCAAATTTCATGTTTTTTTTAACAACTCAGCAATACTTTTTATCCATTCTTCTGTTGTGAGACATCTATGTTGTTTTAGTTTCTAGATATTTTGAATAGAGCATCAATGAACAGGATTGAGCCAAGTGTCTCTCGTAGAATGAAGTATTCTTCGGTTATAGCTGGATCTTGAGGTAGATTGATTCCCATCTTTCTGAGGAACCACCACATTTGTTTCCATAATGACTGTATGAGTCTGTAGTCCCATCAGCAATGGAATAATGTTCCTCTTACTCCACATCCTCATCAACATGAACTGTCACTTAGGTTATTGAATTTAGCCATTCTGACAGGCATAGGATGGAATCTCAAAGTAGTTTTGATTTTCATTTCTCTGATGGCTAAGGATGTTGAACATTTTTGTAAGGGTTTCTCAGCCATTTGTACTTCTGCTTTTGAGAACTTTGTAGATATATAGCCGATTTTTAGTTGGATTTATATTTTCTTGATGTCTAGCTCTTATATTTTAGGGATTACAGTAAGAATATTTGTTTCTTTAAAATTACAGAAATATTGTAAGAATTTGTTTTCATTTGAAGCCCAGGAGTAGTATACAGAGCTGCTTCAGATTGTCCACAGCAGCTGACTATGATTTGCCTCATACTTTAGTAGGAGTGTGATTTTGCCAATGGCAGATAGTTCCTGTCGTTGTGTGATGTCTGGAATTCTGGGGACTCTTCAGAGGGCATATAAATGTTGGTCTCCAAGAGGCGCTGTTGGCAGGTTGTTAGTTGGTTGCAGTTTTTAAGTAGTCATGCACAAAGAAGAAACAACCACAGGAAGAAATTAGGTATCCTGGTGCTTAAGACCATACTTGCCCCAAGGAACTCAATACCTTTAATCAACGGAAGGTAGTCTACCAATAAGGACTCTTTCCCCGCTATATTTTTTTCCTCTCCTATCTAGTGTTAGGTGGTTGAAATGGAGGAAGAAAAACACACATAGTAGCTAAAAGTCCAGCTAGAATATATTAACCGTCTATCAGATGTATAAATCAGTAAAGATATTTTCCCATTCCGTAGCCTACTGCTTTGTGTAGGTGATAATGTCCTTTTTGTCATATAGATATTCAGTTTCATGACTTCCCATCTAATAATTTTTTGTCTTAGTGACTATGCTATAGGTGTCTTGTTTAGAAAGTCTTCTCCAGTGTCAATGGGTTCAAGACTATTTTCCACCTCCCCTCCTATCAGATTATCAGATTCAGGATATCTTACATCATATAGATTTTTTTTATTCATTGAGCTTCAGTTTTGTGTGCAATTCAGATAGATGTGAATATATTTTCATTCTTCTTCATGCAGCCATCCAATGTGACAGCACCACTTTTTTGAAGATGTTTGAGTTAGAGGCTTCTTACTATCCCCCCACCTCAGCCTTCCAAGTGCTGGCATTACCAATATATTCTTTATTTCCCTTTTTTTCTGAACATCTATGCCCCAAATACAAGGACAGTCACATTCATTCTCTCTCTCTCTCTCTCTCTCTCTCTCTCTCTCTCTCTTCTCTCTCTCTCTCATTTTTTTTGTTACATTTCAAATATTATCCCCTTCCAGGTTTCCCTCTGCAAACCCCTATCCTATCCCCACCAACCCTTGCTTCTATAGGGGTGTTCCCCAACCCACCCACCCTTACTCCCACCTCACTGACCTAGCAGTCCCCTTCTCTGGCATCGAACCTCCACAGGACCAAGGGCCTCCCCTCCCAGATAAGGCAATCCTCACTACATATGCAGTTGGAGCTGTGGGTCCCTCCATGTGTACTCTTTGGTTGGTGGTATAATCCCTGAGAGCTCTGGGGAGCCTAGTTAGTTGATATTGTTGTTCTTCCTGTGGGATTTCACACCCCTTCAGCTCCTATAGTCCCTCCCTTAACTCCTCCATTTGGGGTCTCCCATGCTCACTCAGATGATTGGCTTCAGGCATCCACATCTGTATTGGTCAGACTCTGGCAGGGCCTTTCAGGGGACAGCTATACCAGGCTCCTGTCAGCAAGTACTGGCCATTAGCAATAGTGTCTGGGTTCGGTGTCTGCCTATGGGATAGTCTCTGGATGTCTTTTCCTTCAGTCTCTGCTCTACTCTTTGTTCCTGCATTTCCTTTAGGCAGGAGCAATTCTGGGTTAATATTTTTGAGATGAGTGGGTGGCCCCATCCCTTGGTCAGGAGCTGTGCCTAACCTCTGGATATGGTCTCTACAGATTCTCTCTCCCCTTTGTTGGGTATTTTAGTTAATCCCATCCCCTTTGGGTCTTGGGAGCCTCTTCCTTTCCTGGCATCTGGGATTTCCTAGTGGCTACCCCAGTTCCCCATTCCCCACTGCTATATACCTCAGTTCAACTTCATGACCCTCTGTACTTCTCCCGTCCCCTCCCATTTCGCTGTTTTCAGCTCTTTCTGTTTCCCTTCTTTCTAGTACATTTGCTCTTGCTTATTTTTCATATATACCTAAGGTGAAACTTGCTTATTGACTTCAAGGTTTGGAGTTTTTCCTATATGTATTTTAAATCTATGAATTTCTTTCTGAGCACAATTTAGCTGTATTTTCAAAACTTTGCATTTTTATTATCTTTATGTTTAAATTATTTTATGTTCCCTGTGCTTCCTCCTTTTAGCTCAGGAACTACTTACCTGCGTGTCATCAGTTCCTGATTATGTGGAGCTTCTCTTTACAGCTTCTTTTTGATCACTGCAGTTTGATCCCACCACTGTGGTGTCAGATGACATCTGCCACACTGTGTCAGCATTTTAAAGTGGGTTGACATGTTTTTTTTTCTTTTGATGCTCGTGGACATTTGTTTTATTATTTATATTGTTTTCTTTTTTGACAACTGGTCAGTTATCTAACTGGTCAATAACATACTGCAGTTATTGAGAATATAGTTTGATAAGATTTGATCTATGTGTATACCCATGATACATGCCACCTTGGCATTCAGAATAATGACCACATAGGTAGGAACCTTACAGGTTGCCTCTTCACAGTCCCTTTCCTGCTTCTCTTGAAGTCCTCACCCACTCTCTAAGCTGCTACTCTTCATTTTTCTGTCCTTTTACATATTATTCTCTGTTTCTGTTTCTTTTACTTAGCATCATTTATTATGTGGTTTCTTCATGTTGTGCTGTTACACGAGAGATTATACTGTTTCATTTGCCGAATAGTATTCCACGTGTTAGTTTTATTGTGCAATCCATATATGCTTGCCTGTTAAGACTCAGTATACAGCCTGTTGAAAAAGAGGGCTGTAGCTTGGAAGTGGAGCACTTCATCATTAAACCACTGAACTGAGAACGGGACCCCCATTGAAGGAATCTGAGAAAGGACTGAAAGAGCTTGAAGGGGCTTGAGACCCCATATGAACAACAATGCCAACCAACCAGAGCTTCCAGGGACTAAGCCACTACCCAAAGACTATACATGGACTGACCCTGGACTCTGACCTCGTAGGTAGCAATGAATATCCTAGTAAGAGCACCAGTGGAAGGGGAAGCCCTGCGTCCTGCTAAGACTGAACCCCCAGTGAACTAGATTGTTGGGGGGAGGGCGGCAATGGGGGGAGGATAGGGAAGGGGAACACCCATAAAGAAGGAGAGGGGGAGGGGCTAGGGGGATGTTGGCCCGGAAACCGGGAAAGGGAATAACAATCAAAATGTAATTAAGAAATACCCAAGTTAATAAAGATGGAAAAAAAAAAAGAAGTGGAGCACTTGCCTGCTGTGTTTGAAACCTGAGGCTTGTTACCCAACCCTAGTGTTTTACTCTAGTAATCCCCTTTCAGAAAACAGTGGCTGGTTTTTTACTCCTATCTACTAATTTTGTTTCTGTTTTATTTGCTTCCAGATTTTATTATTTTCTTCTAATTTCTTGTTACAACTTCTTCCTTTTTAATTTATTTAATTTTTAATAGCTTCTTACTTTTATTTGATGAATTGTTACCGTCTTCATCCCCCCATGATGACCTTCTACCCCCTTCCCATTTGTACAAACCCTTTTCTTTTCCCCAAATAGTGTCTATGTGACTGCACACGTGCATGTGTGCCAGTCTCGTGTCTTGTGCTCATCTTGTCAGAGCCATGCTTTCTCTATCAGAGATGCTTTCCCTAGCAGCTCCAGTCCTCAGGCAGCAGTTGTTCCTGTCTGGTCTTTCCAGTTGTCCCACAGCCACTATACGTCTCTTGGCTTCTGAGGGCAATCTTCTAGTTGTCTTGCTGTATGAGTTAAATCTTCTAACCATAGGGAACCTACTGGTAACCTTTTTATTTTGATGCAAAAGATTCAGAGAGCATACCTTATATGTTCTTATCCTTTGAACACTTTGAAGAGATGATATGTGTCAGGGAATAATGTTCCATCTGTAAACATATGTTGGAGGGTCAGGAGAGATGGCTAAGTGGGGAAAGTGCTTGCTCCATCAGCAAGAGGTTCTTAGTTCCTAACTCAGTATAGCTGTCTATGGCGGCATGAGTCTGTAACCCCAGAATGGAGGCCAGGGGTGGAGTCAGAGACGGGAAAATCTTGGAAGGAGGACAGTCTAGCTGAAGCAGTGAGCTCCTGGTTCAGCAAGAGACCCTGTCTCAGAAAGTAAGGTGGAGAGCAAAAGAGTAAATTATCTGATGTTGACCTTTTGCTTCTATTTTCCACCCACATGTGCACATGGGTGCACATCACACACACACACACACACACACACACACACACACAGTTTTTTGTAATCTGAAGTTTTGCAGACATGATTCTATTTGTATCGAGGGAACTGGTTTCAGTGATATGCTCAAATCTGATGTTTCTGCACACTGTTCTTTGCGTCCCTAGTAGACATCTTGCCCACCGGATCCCATTCTGTTAGCTCGTAAGGAGCAGCAGCAGTTTCCACTGAAGTTACCTGGTGTGTCTCTACACTGTCTGCACTTTCTGCATCAGCCCATCTACAGTAGAACTTTTGCACTCAACTGTCAGTTGCTGCTTTTAACTGGCGCATCTGTGTCTGTACATTTAATTAGTGTCATACTTGAGTTTACCTTCCACCATCTCGTCAAGTACTTTCTCTTTACATGTCTTACCCCTTCTTCCTCTTTTCCTTCATTTTTAAAGATGTTTTTCTAAACTTCAGTTCTCAAGATACATCCAGAATGTGGCTTCTTCTCATCATCATCCTGCTGCCATCCCTGGGACCCTTCTCTCCCCCCCCCCCGAGGATGAGACAAAGGCCTCCTGAGTCATTCCATAGCTTCCCACCTTCTCCTCAGCCATCTGCACACAAACAGCAGCCAAAAAGAGTCTGTAAGCGTGCGAGCTCCGCTGCCTGACCTTGTGTGTGTGGTGGCTCCTGGGTACGCACAGAGGGGAGCACATTGTGGAACTTCCTGGGCCCCGGAGCCTCGGTTCTGGCCATCTCTGTGTTATACACTCTCCTTCAGATACCTGTACTCACCTTCAACTTCTCTGCCTACACGGCTCTTCCCCAAAACTCCTGCACTGGCTGGCCTCCTTCTCCCTTTCGTTACAGCTTGTTGACAAAGCACAGCTCTTGCTCCTAAGGGAGTTAGAGTTTCTTCTGAGTCAAATGTGAACAACCACTGCCTATAAGCACAGATTCAGGTTTTTCTCAATGACATGGTCCATCAGAGTTGTGACTGCATGCGGTCTCATTCGTCAGAGTACAGTTATAAGTCAGTGTGTTTACCAAATATATTGGTGGGAGCATCAAGGATATGAGTCACCGTGGATTGGAGAATGTCTGCTAAGCTTCAGATGCTATCTGGTGACATTCTTACCTTTGCGTTGGTATAAACTTGTGGCCTGCTAGTTAAATATATTCCAAAGTTGTTGCCTGACATTTGAGAGGATGCTACGTCAGATACACAGGTAGGTGATAGATAGTTACTTAGGGAACGAAACATAGACCAAGATGACATGACTGGGCTGTCAATCTGTGCCATTCAAACTGAGCCCTAATCTGTCTTCAGTCTGCAAAATACACACGTGGTTATTTTTCAGGGACCTTCATCTTAAAAGAACCATTTTCTTAGTGAGGCCTGCTCTGAATGTCTTCCTACATGCCTCAGCTCTCCCTCTGTCCTTGCCCCCCTCTGTTTATACTTTTAACCATGGTGCCCAGCCACCTTCTGCATCCTGTGCAGGGAATGGAGTATGGGACTGCTGGCGTGCTTGCCCTGGGTATAAAAGAGGCCAGTGGAACTCTGCATTCTGACCACTGATGTACCCCATGTATTATCAGTAGGGCCTGCCTGTAGGATATGTTCCAAAGCTGTTGTTAAACAGATGTGGGGATTTTTGTAGTGTATGAAGGACATACTCAGTTGACATTGTCCTAGAAATGACAACACTCAGTGTTTAATTAATAAAAAGGTTAACGATTGCCAGCATTGCGATTTTCCTCAGGATTTTGCAATGATCTGTGACGATTTTCAAGAAATGCTTTTATTTTATATTGTTTTGTTTTATTTTACCTTGAAAAGTGGAGCAAGAGTAGGTATTTGGTTGTTTTCTATGATGCTCAATTCAGGAATTTAAGTATTGAACTGCATGACTTTGCAAACTGAAAGCTATTACAACTCAAGGTGTAATCTTTATAGAAATTGACCAAGCTGCAAGCATTTATCAGCTTCTCACATTGGCTCCAAGTGCTTAGTGGTTGAGACTGCTTTAGAGGGCTCTCAAGCCACTTGATCCAGAGCACTTGACATAAAAGTGCCTTGTGCTGATAACTCACTCCCCAGAACCGTCCAGAATCCATCCAAAAATTACTGAGTTGAATCCTGCAGCTCCCAGAAATGTAGCTGTTTCTAGAGTCCCTCCTAGCACACACTATCTTCCCTAGAGACAACATTACTTAGTTGCTGGTCCCAGACGAGGTAGCATTTAAGGGACTCTAGAATGCACATGAGAGCAGGCTGTCTTGAAGGAAACTAGAGGCCACATATGGAAGTTTCAGATGGAGGGGTAATTGGAATAGTCTAATGGGTGGATGCTGTTCCTAGACTGTGACTGCGTCCTGAGCGAATGCAAG
Source organism: Rattus rattus (assembly GCF_011064425.1). Lineage (NCBI taxonomy): Eukaryota > Metazoa > Chordata > Mammalia > Rodentia > Muridae > Rattus > Rattus rattus. The sequence continues at coordinate 137,372,943 of NC_046155.1, forward strand.
CCATTGCATTTATTATCATCTGCACTCTCCTGAACCCAAGAGGCTGCAGCTGCTGGCTTTCCCACGGACAGGCAGCAGGTCCTCTGCTTATTGTCCTAGGGAGCATCATCATGTGGGCTGCAGGTAGTGCCCAGCTGGATTTCTGCTCTCAAGGCAAGTCACAGCACCAGCCAACTGATACGCCTGACCTCAGAGGAAAGCTGTTACAGCAGAGGGTCCTTCTGGACTATGGAAGCCAGGCGTCTTGCCCTGTTCCACTGCAGTGCCTTAGCTCAGAGCAGATCAGGTGATGGCTCTCTCTTCCCTGAGTGTCTTTGCTTCTCAAGTACAGAGGGTCAGGCTGGAGCCCCTCCCCCCACCCCCATGCTGACTGGGAGCATGCTCTTATCTCCATTTTCCACCAAACTCTTCACCTCTCATTACTGTCAGGACTAGTTACACAGAGAGAAGATATGGACCTCGACTCCATGGTGCACCATTCACTCTGAACTCCTCTCTCCCTCCTGCCCTTTAGCCCTCTTACTTCAGCCCTGTTCCACTGCACAACTTCGAGACACTCCACATCTGGGGCTTAATAGTTCTTGCTTGTCCCCTCTCTGAAATGGTGGATCCACTTGATTTCCCTGGAAGACTGTTACAATGTTTTAATTTATTTTCTTTTATTTTTTATTTATTCACTTTACATCCAGCTCACTACCCCATTCTTGGTCACCCCTTCCCACAATCATTCCCCCATTTCCTCTCCCCTTCTCCTCTGGGTGGGTGTAGCCCCTCCTGGTTATTCCCCCACACTGGCACTTGAAGTCTGTGCAAGGTTAGGGGCTGAGGCCATACAAGGCAGCCCAGCTAGAACGTATCCCACAGATAGGCAGCAGCTTTAGGATAGCCCCCAACCGGTTGTTTGGGGCCCACATGAAGACCAAGCTGCATGTTTACTACATATGAGCAGGGAGGTCTAGGTCCAACTACGTGTGTTCTTTGATTGGTGGTTCAGACTCTGAGAGCCCTAAGGGTCCAGGTTAGTTGACTCTGTTAGTTTTCCTGTGGAGTTCCTATCCCCTTTGGGGCCCTGCAGTCCTTCCTCCTATTCTTCCAGAAGAGTCCCCAAGCTCCATCCACTGTTTGGCTGTGGGTGTCTGTATCTGTCTGAGTCAGCTGCTGGGTGGAGTCTCTCAGAGGATGGCATGCTCCTGTCTACAGCCTTAACAGAGTATCATTAACAGTGTTGGGGATCAATGCTTGCCCATGGGATGGGTCTCAAGTTGGGCCTGGAAAACCATTACCTTTTACCAAAATGTTCAGTTAACTGTTGTGACAAAGATAACAAAGTCTTTATCCAGCAAAGTGAATTTTAAAACATTAATAATGTGATTCTGTTTATGCTCTCCTGCACTAATATTATACACAAATTCCAGCTTCACCTGTGCTTACATTTGTAAATAAGAATTGGGTCATGCTCTTGCCTTTACTCTATGTCACAGTGAAGGTCCCTTAGTCAGCTGCATAGCTGCACACAGCACCACATCCTTCCACATCAACAAGTCGGGTCAAATTTACTTTTAAATGCTTTGTAATATGTATGAATATACCCAATTTGTCCAAATATCCCTCCATTGTAAAGCATTATGGTCTTCCCTAGATCCTCTCACTTCAAAATCTCTTCATTAAATATCATTGAACATCCTCAAACACGCTAATGCTTCCATTTTGATATGATGTATTTCTCCAAGTGAAACCACTGAGTCAACAAATGCTTATGTTTTAAATTTGAACAGCTCAGAAATTCATACCCACACAAAAATGCAGGCATCAAGTGTCTGTCTATAGAAATATTCTGCAATGGCTGCTCAGCTGCTTCTGGTGACCAAGTCTGAGGAGGGTGTGGCTGTCTGACCCTTCTTTCTATGTCCCTGTCTTCTGCCATGTTTCTCATGGTCTGTCTTCTGCATCTAACCAGTTTACAGCAGTTCTCTGCTGGAATGCTTCCTAGCACTTTACCTGTCTCTGTGCCCCAGCTGTTTTTAAGTAGGTTAATGTCTTTTCACTCTGCTTATGTGATTTGCCCAACTCTGATGGATTAGATTTTGTTTCATCTTATTTTTTTCCTATTTTTTTTGTTTGTTTCCTAATGAGAGACAGAAAGGGAATAGATCTGGATAGGAGAGGAGGTAGGGAGATACCATGCAAAGGTGTGGGAAAACTCTGCCAAATAAGGTCAAAGTCCACCATGACCGGATAGTCTCTGAGCTTGACGCAAAATGGAAAACTCCCTTGTTAACAGGTTTTCTCCTTCCCTGAACTTGTCCAAGGGATTCTAAGCCCCTATACTCTCCTCTACCTGGGGAAAGTTACATAGCATAAAACCTTGAAGTTCTCACGCTAATGCGGAATCTAGGTCAGCCTCAAGTGTTCAGCCCATGAGCTTCCCTTCCTGGAATTCCTTCCCGAAAAAGAAAGAAACTTAGTCCCTGGTTCATCTTGAGTATGGTGTACCAACTGACATTTGCCATTAAATAAAGCAGTTTGAACAAGCAATGACTATCTCCTCATAAAGAGGGGGAGGAGGCCTTTGTGGTAAAGAGATGACCCTAAATCTCCCAGAGAAGGTCTTCTCTCTCTCAGCGCCTCTGTGCTCTCAGCATTCATTCAGAACCAAAACGGTTCCTGCCCCATCCAGGGCCTCTGCCTGGTGCAAGGATGCCTGGAGGGGAAGCACAGACCAGGGACCCCTGTTCCCAGCATATGCCAGTGGTGACTGGGTACTTGGAGATTAGGAACCACAGCAATCATCCCAGATCTCCCTATTTCCCACCCAGAAAGAACACTGAGGACTGGAATTCTCCGTTACAGACTGTGTTCTGCCTCCCCTGAGAGACTTGCGTACAGTGCTCCAGACACCCCAACAGCAAGGCAGACACGCAGCCTGGCACAGAGATGCACAACACAGAGGAGCAAAAGGAATCAATGAGAGGAAGTAGAAGGTTAGAACCCTTCCGTCAGAGGCAGCTTCTGAGCAAATCCTGCAGGTACCAAGTGAATGGCTCACCCTTCTACACAATGGGAGTCATAGTGGTCAGACAGACACACAGAGAGTGTCTGAAACCTGGAACTGAAAGATAGATCTCTGGTGAAGCATGAGAGGAGTCCACAGTTCATCCATCTGAAAAGGAAGCAGGCAGCATTAAAAGCAGGACCAGGGAGAACAGTAAGGCAACAAGATAGAAGTTAGGGCATCTAAGCACACAGGGCAATTGTAGTCAGTTAGGTATGTAAACAGTCACAAGGCTGAGTGACCTCTGCAAGAGAAACTCATTTCTCGAAGTTCCCAAGGCTGGGAAGTTCCGGTCAGCATGGGTAGGGCCAGGTGTGGGCTCTCCACAGGCTGTGCAGACGGCTGTTTTCTAGCTGCCTCCTCACGCAGTGAGAGTAGAGCGGCAGGAACAGGAATCCTTCTATCACTCTTCTAAGAGCTGGGCCCCTGAACTCACTACTCCCTCAGTCCCAGCTTCAACTGGAGCTGGCTTTCGGCACATGGAATTTATGAAGACACAAATATTCAGTCCACTACGATAATAAGTACCCTGAGAGGAAGACAGAAGAATAAAATGTGTGTGTAGATTTTGAGATAAATGAGGGCAGAATGGGGACACACAGCAAGGAACTGGGGACAAAGTCAGAAAGGAATGGCAGAACACCCATGGACAGTGAGACAGAAAAGGATGGCACGGAGGGAGAGCTGTGGACTGAAGGAGGCCTTGTGGTCTGGGACTATATAAGCCATGGCTTAGGAAAAGGTGATGTGTGTCCTTAGAGAAGCCATGACTGTGGGCTCTCGAGAAGAGTTAGGACATGAGATTAAAGGGACAAGAAACTCAGGATGGAAGACTAAGAGCAATTGCTAAAAAATCATACTCATAGCCGTATTTCTGTGACACAGAATGCCCTCGAAGGCTGACTAGGTGTCAAAATGTTACATTGCTTTAACTTGAAAAGGGGACATGTTTGATTAAATAAGTGTGGTGGAACCGCCTTTGCTGGTCAGAATCCAAGCCTCTACAGCACTTTGACCGATGGTGGCCATATCGAGTTGCCTGCCATGTGCTAGGCACCAAAATCATTATGCTATTATTCATTTATTCTCCGCAGGGTGAGAATTGCAATACAAACAACTTTGCTGAATTGACAGTCCCTGGGCTGCTGGGCTGCTGTGCTTAGGTGATACTTTGTTGCTGTGTGTAGCATTGAGTCAACTGTTAGCTCCCAAATGAAAAATAACAAACATGGTCCACCCCAACCATGGTACGGTGAAAGTAAAGGAGATCACCACACACGTGCACATAAATGCAATTAACAGGCACCACAGAAAAGAAGAAAACTGGGTTCTCTGAGGAAAAATATATATGGAACATAAATTAGATTATTTAACCTGGGATAAGCCCTCAAGAGGGGACATGGGAACTGGGACCAGAAGCACACGCATGACTATAAATCTCAGTACTAGAGAGAAGTGTGGGGAGGGTCAACCAAAACTAAGTATGCATGAAACCACCATAAATGGCTGTTGGCTTGGTGTCTTTAGCGGTTGTGACTCCGATTCTTCTCCTGCTCTTAGGACTCTTCTCCTCCTCTCGGGTTGCCCTGTCCAGCCTCGGCTTTGGCTTTGGCCTATTGCGTTTTGTTGTGTCATCTCCTGGAAGCCTGTTCCTTTCTAAAGGAAAACAGAGGGGTGGATGGAGGGGAGAAGGGGGAGTTGTAGGAGCTGGAAAGAGCAGAGGGAAGGGAAACTGTAGTTGGGATAGATTGTATGAGAGGAGAATTTGTTTTCAATTAAAGGAAAAAACTAAAATGCCATCAAGAAACCTGGTACCTTCTAAGCTAAGTAAACAGTAACTAAATAAGTAAGTAAATAAATGAATACTCAAACAAAACTATCCAAGACAAGCAAGTAGAGTCCTAAGAGTTTTAGGAAAAGAAACCCTTGGCAGCAGTAGCCACATGAAGGGAGGTGAGGGACTAGCCAGGGGTAGATGACAACGCTGTGCCATCACGGAAGGGAGCATCCACTGTGCTCTTTATGTAAGGGGAGAACATGAAGCTCAGGCCATGGAAGGCCTGCCCCACTACCAGAGTTTGTGCAGACGCTAAGCGGGGAATGAATTGTGCTGTGCAGAGGTAAAGAGCAGAAGGGGCAGTGTTACCTCAGCCGCTCTGGGCTGGACCTGGAGCAGATGAGGAGAAATGAAGATAGCTAGAAACGGGGAGGACCCAATGCTAATCTAAGATCAGTTATCCTGGGGGCTGGAGAGATGGCAACATTAAGAGTACTGGCAGTTCTTCCAGTTTGATGCCCAGCACCCATATGACAGCTTAGAACCTTCTGTAGCTCTAGTTCCAGGGGATCTGATAGCTTCTTCTGGCCTCCACAGGCACCAGACAAAGTAAGTACACAGTGAGTGTACATATATATAAAACACTCATATACATAAATTGAAAATAAATCTCCTTTCAACTTTAAAAATGAAACACTGTTTTATTAAAAATGAGATATGCTATCATTAAACCACCGGTGGCTTCTGACAGGAGAGAGCAGTCAATGCTCAGTCCACTAGTTTCATCAGCTGATGACATGGGAGAATCAGGAATCATTTACTAAGGCTACAAGACACAGGAGAGGAGTCAGTGACAGTCTCATGTTTGCAATAATGGTGAAATGTCTGAATGGAGGCACCAAACAGCAGACCTGCAGGTGAAGCTCAGAAGAAAGTTCAAATATGGCCAATGTAAAGATTGCCCAATCTTGTCATTACTCGGTGTATACATGAATCAAAATGTAAAATTATAACCACAAAAGAGTGTGTCAGTGACAAATAGACCTGCATCTCCAGGTTCCTTCAGACTAGCACATTACATGCCCACATGGGTGGGAAGACCAAAAGGAGCAGCTGCGTTGAGTGTCTGGAAGCGAATGGGCAGTGGATAATGAGAAAAGGCTTAATGCCCACCACCGTTCATTCTTCCAGTCACTAAGCATTTTATTCAGACTTACTGCTGCCCACGTATGAAAGTTGACCATTCCCAAGGGAAACATGCTAAACTCTCACCAACCTCAAAATCAAGGACGTCTACGAAATGGCCAATAGACTCTGTATAAAACTCAGATGCAGCTTTTCTTGGTCAAGAGACCTGTGACCCCAAAGGACAAGTTGGTATCACATCTTGCAGGGGTTGGTAAAAAGGAAAGTAGTGGCAAGGAGCACGCCTCTCCAGAAACGGGGAAGGGGAGACAGGTGGAATCACTGGGCACAAACATCCTGCAAATGCCCTGGACAGAGATTGAGAGAACTTCATCCTCTGGATCATTCTGTTTAAAGGCCACTGTACCAGCCACTCTTCTGGGCTGAGCTCCTCACTGTCTGGAGAAGAGACCACTGGAGACTGTGGCCTCTCTGGGGCTGGCATTATTCTTTGCCTGTTCCTACCTGTCGTAGGCATGTGACAGGAGTGTCACAGTAATTCTGGAACAGCCTTAGTTGGCTGCTACATGAGGCTCATGTTCCTTCTGCCCTGAAATAAACTTCAGACCTCAGGGAACTAAGATTTCATTTGTGGTGTTCCTGGAGCTGAAGTTGCATAGAAACAAGCTGTCCAGTGGCTGGTGCAGTGGCTTTGGTTCTCAGTCAATTGCAGCTGCCAGAGGCAACACCCATATTCCTTTTGGGAGTCCTCTCAGGCATGCTCCATTGTTTGTCTTGGTTATTCCCATCCTACCTATCCCTCATCCCATTCTTTCTCTTAGTTATAGGTGACCAGCAGTCAGACCTAGCCTTAGGCTTTTTTCCTGAACACTCATGTCTTGCTTTCCAACAGTGTGTGGACCCACCTTCAAACAGCCATAACCCGCAGACAGTTCCTTCAAAAAGAGTGGTTATCTCTTTCACTCAGCCCCCTCCATCCTTGCCCACACATTATTAATGCTCAAGGTACAGTGTCCAAAAGCAATTTGTAGCTGTTTCTGTGAAAGCTCCCAGTCTATGCACTGGAGGAATCCAGTATCAATTCTTTGATACCATCCCCTGCTGAATCCCGGTTCCTGCCACCCACTCCCTTAGGAGCATCAAAGGCATTCCTAGTATATGATACATGTTGTGCAGTTAAATCAGTGATGAACAGGTGAAACATTTTACCATGTAGTGACACTCCATCATCCATGTGAAAGCAATTAATTAGCTCAATCTCTATAACCACAGACAAAAGTAAATTCAATAAGTGATGAAGTAAAAATTAACAGGACATATAAGAAAATAGTATTTATTTTGACAAAAAGACTTCCCAAGTCAGCAACAAAACACACAATCCAAAAGACACAATAGAAATTTTATTAGATTTTCTATTTCTGGTGATTAAAAAAACATGCACCCAATCATGAAAATTTAATTGAAATGGAATGAACATATATAATAAACAAACAGTGGCTTAAATCAATTAGAAAAATAAGCAAGAAAAGTTAATGAGGTAGCACACATAGGTATGTAAAATAATAAAACAGGCATATGGTCCACATGTGTAAAATGCTTATCAAACTTAGGAGTAATTAGAGAAGAGTAAATTCCAACCAGCAATCTCCTTGGTACCACACCTTGTCCATGAGCCTTGATAACATGCTTAGAGGCGTGTCTGAGCTATGAAAACTGGATGACCTGATTATGTGTTTGTGCTGTGTTCTTTACTATCTCTCTGAAATTGAGAGAGGTATGCAAATGCAGGGAAATCCCAGAGGGTCTACAGCTCACAAGTCTGTCTCCCTGCAGGGCCGATCACCCTGTCCACCAGTGCCCTACATATATGACAGATGGAGCTTAGACTTACAGAAGGCTCAGTTCACACTCTCCTGAGGTGCACTGCCACTTCCATCGAAGGCAGATTGTGCTGAAAGGTATTCTGGCTTCTTTCTGGTACTTTCCTGAAGAAGGTTATCCCACCCGCATCACTGGACAGGCCTGCCTTCCTCTTCAGTAATGCTGTGGACTCCGAGTGTGCTATCTGGCAGCCTCTTCCCAATCTCTTCTTATCCACACAGCCTTCAAAGGATTCTAGGACTACCCAATAGGCTGGGAGCCCAGAACTTTCCCTTCTGCCAAGAACTTGGAAGTCCCTGGGCCCTCCATGTGTCACCATCACTGGAATGTAGTCTCTCTAGACCCCTTGCCTCCTCTGAGATCATTGAGAAGGACAGGGGTTGATGGAGTCCTTTGAACTGGAATGTGTGCAGCCCTGATGTGTCTCCTCAGTGCCCAGTACAGACATCTGTTGGCTGGAACCGTAAGCTCTTTGTTTAAACCTTTCTGCTGCTAGTAGTAGGGATCTAGAGGAGGGTGTCTACCTTTCACACTCCATATTTTATGGCTATATTTTCACACCGATCATGTGCTGCTTAGTTTTATTAAAAATCTAAAACTACTGTAATTTCCTGTAGCAAAAATCCTCTCCCAGAAGCTCCAGGTGGTCCTGGCCCTCTGTACTGATTTCGTCTTCCAACTGGCATCCGATGCCGTTTCTGTGGTCTCCCTGGGGAGATACGTGCAGAACCCCACTTCTTGCTCAGTGACTGCACTGTGGCCAGATGTGCATGGGGAAACACATATGCACACCAGTTTTAAAGCTGGCAGAGCTTCTGCTCTCTAGCGGTACTCACATTCTATTCTGTGCGGAACCACTCGTATTCTGAGACACCTAGGAATATTAACCAAGAACCTCGCATGATGGCTACTACATACACATGTGCTGCAGCCCATAGACTTTTACTGAGCACCCACTTCAAATCAAGCACCATACTAAGGTGAGAAATCAGATAAAAAGGATAAGCTTATAGTCCTAGCTACATTGTACATGATATGTCTTTTGGCCTCTCTGTAAGATACATTTTACAGGTGGCTTATTAATTTAAGGTAAAAATCTTAATTCTATGGGAAGAAGGTAAGTGATGATTGGATCGATTTATAAGTCATCTCATGGTTTTGTCTTGGACGTCACAGTCTGACTCTCAAGGGATGGCTAGAGAAAATGTGTGATGAGGCGGTGGTTTTTAACCTCATGTCAATGCATGTTTACAGTGCACTGAAAAGCCAGCAGTATTTCAAGTTCATTCTGTGGGTAAGGATGACATGGATGACATCTTTATAAATCAAAAGTCAGGATTGCACATGCATTGAAGGGGTCCCCTGGAGCTGCTCTCCTTGACTGTGCAGGAGGACACGATTACAGATGTCACCTTGGCATCACCCAAACCTGATGTTGGATCCCTACATCACAGAAGAACCGTCTGCTCCCCTATACTGCCCTGTGGCACACTGACTATCTCAGAGCCCACCATGCATATTCACCCTACACAGACCCACTCATGCCTGGGTGCCAAGCACATGCATATGCACATACAGCACACAGACCCATATAAGTGGGTAGCAGCTCTGGAATGGTCACAGGCGGGACTTCAGCGGTCTGTAAAATGTGGACCAGTGACTGATCTTTCAGGTTAGTGTTCGACTCTTCTGCAATCTCTCCTCTATTTTAGAGTACATTAACTAATTTCCTGGTAATATTAGTATTTTTATTAAGCCTTTCAGAGAACAGATGTGTTATTCATTTTGGATATAAAAAAATATTAACCAGTAAGCTTGAAAGCAGATGAGAACAGAAGTCTGATTGTTAGCTGTATGATGCAGTTGGATTTCCTTCAATTAGAAATAACATCTTTATCCAGTTTTACTGACTCATTTAAAGGTAAAGAGCAGGCAAGTCTACCTGCTGCGCTTTTTTAGGGGACTTATTTCTTTTTATCTCACATGCATGAATTCCTGCCTCGGTGTATGTGCGCCCCACCTGTATGCCTGGTAGCTGCAGAACCCAGAGAGGGCATTGCAGCCCTTGGAGCGGGGTTGCAGGTTGTTGTGAGCCCCATATGGCTCTGGGAATGAACACTGGTCTTCTCTGTAAGAGCAGCAAGTGCTCTGAACCCCTGAGTCACCTCTGCACCCTCCCTGTAACTCAGGAAAACATGAGTTTTCTGTGCTATACTCATCCACCTCTGGAAAGACAAAAATGCTATGACTTGTCGCAATATGGCTATGAACCAGGTGCAGAGAGTCCAATATCGCGTGTTCTTACATTTGAGACCTAAGCCAATCTCACAATGGGTGAGAGTGGTTAAGATACTGGTTAAGGATGGTGGGTGGATAGCAGATGCTGGTTGATGGGGTCAGCAGCATGGGTATACTCTGGTATTCTGTTGCTCAGTAAGTGACTTTGGCTGGTAATGTACTCAATATTTCAAAGTAACTGAAAGGTAGTATTTTAAATGTTTCAACATGAAGAAACAGTGAGATGATTAATATCCTGGTCACCCTGGTGTCAGACAGTGGATTCCTCTAACAAAACACACTGTATCTCATAGAGTTGTAAAATTATTTTGCCAGTTAAGGTAAAATAAGAAGGATCAAATGTGGGAAGGCCTTTCCAGTCACGTCTGAAACCCAGCAGGGCTTGCTGATGGGCCAGGTAGACGGTGTAAAAGAAAACCACCAAAGGTGTTTCCTACATCTGTGACCTGGGCAAGTGTGAGGCAGAGCTGATCAGAGGTGAGAGTTAACCTGAGGCTCTCTGCAGCTGGGACACACATTTACAAGTGGAGGGGTATATTGGCAAAGAAGGGTCCTTGAGCAATTGCTGTGGCAGAGTGTCCCGATTACATTAATTGATGTTGGAAGTCCCACCTTTAAAGTGGGCAGTGGTCATTCCCTGAGCAGGGATTCTGGGCTGTAGAGATGGGGAATGGAACTGAGCAGCAAGCATACATCTACACACACCTTGACTGTAGATGCAATGTGACAAGCTCCCTGAAGGTCCTGCTCTGTGACTTGCCAGCTGTGATAATCTGTGACCTGCAACAGGGAGCTGGAATTAAGTCTTTTTAGTATTTTGTCACAGCACAAGGAATGACGCTAAGATATATCCCAAACTGCCCAACAGACCATGAGTTCTCTGCTAGCTCTTAACAGTACAAATAATACTGTGATGACCAATACCTGCCTGTCTTCCAATAGTAACAGCCATGAGGACATCTAGATGGACACAGAGATTGTTTATCACAAAATTCTGAAATTAATAGATTTCGGGATGTGTTGGATGATGTTCAGTAGGCATTGCTAAGCAATTTTTCTTAATTGCCTTACCAAGTTCATTTCTAGCAGTCCAGTTAGAAGGCTCTGTTTGTTCTGTCAACAATCAGTACACAAGTGCTTCTAATGTTGGACACTCTGAGGAGTCCGATTGTCAGGTTGCTTTCACCAGTTTTCCTTTTATACTTTGTTCATGTTTCATTCTTGTCATCTATGTATTATTATCATAGTCACAGTATCCTCATGTTCATCCCAGTAACCTCTCTCCCTCCACCCCCCCCCTCTCTCTCTCTCACACACACACACACACACACACACACACACACACACACACACACACACCGCATGATACTTTATTCCCAGTTAGTTCTCTTCCTTCACACCTCTTCTGTGTGTGTAGTCTTGTAAAAGTAGTCACAGCTGCTAGGTTTGTTATGGTGGCATCCACAAGGACATCTAGAAGGCAGCTTTCACAGCACTCTTTGTCCTCTAATTCTTACATTCTTTTTCTCCCATCGCATCTCTGGTGTTTGTTCATTTCTGGTAATCTGCATGCCTCTTGTAGATCAATGGTCTCTCTTCCTTAGATTTGGAGGATTTACTTATATGATTTTATTGAAAATATTTTCTGTGCTTTTGGCACAGAATTCTCCTCCTTCTTCTATGTCCATAATTCACAGATTTCCATTATGTCCTAAAGATCTCATATCTTCCACTTACTTTTTAAGTTATCATTGTCTTTGACTGAATGAGCTAATGCAGTTGTCTTCAAGACTCAATATTCTGTCTTTTCATTCTACTCATTCTACTTGAGCTTCCACTGAGGGTTTTATGTGGTTTATTGAATTTTTCACTTCCATTATCATTTCACTTTGCTTTTCCTTCAGCATTTCTTTCTCTTCATCAAATTCTATTTTCACATCCTGAGCAGACCTCCTTATTTCATTCAGCAGTTTGCTTGTTTTCTCTTGGGATTCACTCAGATTATTCATGTGCTGTTAGAATTCATTCAGGAGTTTATCTTCATCCTCTTTGAAATCATTGACCCTATTTAAAATATTCCCTTTAAACTCTTTGTCTGGGATTTTGTTAAAGCCTTTCTCACTGAGGGACATTTCTGTGGGATTGATAATTTTGGAGGAAAACTATTTGTCTTGGCTCTTCATGTTACTTGACTTTTTGCATTAGCACTTCTGCATCTGGAGTTAGTTCACTGGTTGAGGTTTTTAGCACACTTGTGTTGAGTAGTCAGTTGGATCAGTTCTTGGTAGCCCATCACCTTAACTGGAAGGAATTAAGGTGCTTCCTGAAGTTTAGTTGGAGCACTCAGTGGTGATTCTCTTGGTTGGATATCTGAGGTGATCTCAGCTTAGGTAGGTATGCAATGGCTTCTGATATCATGAGAGGGATCGTTGCATGGTAGCAGAGTTTATCTTCTTAGCTCATCTGTGCAGTGTATATCTGCCAAAGAAGGAACTTTGCCCACTCTTTGCCAGTCTTGTCAGTGGACCAGCACCAGATGCCAGATGTGGATTGTCACCCAGCTGCAGAAAGTATGTCAACAGGAGACACAAGGACTAGGTGTCAAGTGATGTGGATGGGGTTTCATATAGCCTCTGCCCTCAGGAACCATATCTCCAGGATATGTGGCTGGGGTCAAGTGGAGATTGAAGGGTTCCTTAGATTACAAGTGACAATTGTGTGATTTCATGCATATTAGATGGTATTACGTGGGTCTCCCCGTGAGCTTGGGGATATGATAACCTTGGGACGAGTGAGGTTTGAGTGTCATCAGCCAAAGGCCTTTAACCTCACACAGCATAAACTCAAGTTTACCCAGATCACCTACTTTCACTGATAGCTCATGACAGTTCAGCAACTTTTCTTTGATTCTTGACCTCTCAGGCCTCCTTTTAGACAGTTCAAATTCCTTGTCATATTCCACATATATTCTACATAATAGCCTTTTCTTTATTCTGTGAGTTGCAATGAACCATTATCTCTATGAAACTCATACTTTCATGTTCTTTATGCTGTTTTTAAATGGAAGGAAGTTTATGTGTGCATTGTTGATGAAAATTTTATACTGTTTGAGAAACCTTTGCTCATCCTAAGTTCATGAAGAGGTTCTTCTATTCAGGCTTTGTTGTAATAATGCTTCTCTTTCTCTTTCTCTATCATTCTGTCTCTTTCTATCTCTCCATCTCTCTGCATGTATCTCTCTGTCTCTGTTTCTTTGACTCTCTGTCCTTCTCTGTCCCTCTCTGTTTCTCTGTGTATCTCTCTGTATCTGTCTCTCTCTTCTGTGTGTCTCTCTGTCTCTGTCTCTCTGTCCCTCTCTGTTTCTCTCTCTGCCTGTCTCTGTGTGTCTCTGTCTCTGTCTTTCTCTATGTCTCTCTGTCTCTCTCTGTGTCTCTCTGTGTATGTTTCTCCCTCTCTGTCTCCCACCTCTCTCTCATACCGAGCCACTGTGGGAGGCTAGGATAGGACATTAGGTATCTTCCTCTATCTTTTTGCATTTTTTTTCCTTACACAAAGTCCTATGTTAAATCAGGAGTTCCACATTGTAGCTAGACTGGACAAACAGGGAGCTCTCAGAATATTCCTCTTTCCATGCTCCCAGTACTGAAGTTACAGGCACATACATACATACAAAGCTCTTTACATGGTAACTGGGGATTCACACCTGGGTCCTTATGCTCGAATATCAAGTCTTGTCCACTGATCTCTCTCCCTAACCCCTAGGCCTTAGTTTCCCCCTTCACAATCAGGACTATCATTAACTTACACTTGGATCTGTGTGTGCTGAGTTGGAAATCAAGGTACCTCACCATATTTGCTGGGGAACTGAGTCCTTTATCAAATACTCTGCATGCTGCTTTTGCCAAATCTCTCTCCTTTAGGAAGCTACATGCGGCATAACATCTGTGTTCTGTTTTTGTCTAGATAGGATGTAAACGAAATGTTGCTTCCCAAAGTGAGGCACCTCACCAGAAAATCCTATGCAAGAGAAAATGGTCTAGAATCTACTAGTTTTTAGGCACCTTGGATGGGTCAAAATGACAAAAACATCATCAGATAGTGAGATGATAAAAATTCTGTGAGGCTAGGTTTATTCATTCATTTATTTATTTTACAGAATTTGAGTACCTCTTGCAATCAATCTTTTAGAATTCAGATAAGATTTTTACTTTTTACAAAATAAATTAGTAAGGCATTTCTGAAGTACTTTCTATTCAGAGTATGCTGTAGAAAACACATTTTGATTGAGTACTGTGGTTGTCTATGATCTTTCCACATCAGACTTTTTCAAAGTGTCAAGGCTGGTTTATATCCCTTGAAAGAATTATCATTATCCCAAGAAATTTATTCCATAACATTGACCCTCGTGCCAAATATTTTTATCCTGATTGTCTGGATTTTACTATAAAGTTCTAAAATAAAAGGACTTTTCAGACTATTATCATTTAAGAAATTTAATCTGTGACAAAAGGTCAACAAGTACAGGTTTTATATGTGGTATCTCAGTCTCTGTGTATAAATAAAATCATTTAAAAATAAAAGGACTTTTGAAAGACCCATGGAAGGAAGCACTTTGAACCTCCGAGCAAACAGGAGACTCCCCTTTCAAAATTAAAGCCAGTGAGGCCATGCAGACAGCTTGCTCTAAGAGATGCTGAGAAGGTGAAACCTTTTGTAGTCTTGGATCTGTGTTTTTCCATTTTTCGGGACTCAGTGGATATTACTGATATCATCGCACAATTGACATTGTAGATTTATTTCTCCCAGAGGATCTAGTGTCTTCAAGGTGATTTATAGCAAGCAAGCTTGCGGAAACATGGATAGTGGTGATAAATAAGAAAAAGCCAGAGAGAGGAAACATAGGAAATTAGGAACAGGCAATGCTGCCCGCAGCCTAGGGGAGAAATGAGAGGCACCAAGGGGCACTCTTGCTCCCTGCATGAAGCCACATCCTCAGGAAATGGGCTACAGACTAAAGCTGACCTGCTGAGATGCTGCCCATCCTCCCATGGTCTACACCTTGTGGTGGTAACTGAGGGCCTGCCTCCTCTGCTCACACTAGTAAAGCCAAAGCTGTTTTTAACATCCACAGCCCTGTGTATGGTTAGAGAATTGTGGCTTTGCTCTTCCCTAAGCTAGTCAGGTCATTGTGTTTGGCATAAAGCTGTCCGTCACTGTGTACTCCTGTCTTTGTGATTTCCACACTCTCATCTGTTGTGGGACCTCTTCTGAGCCATAAACAGAGTAGGAAGGATTACTCATAATCTCCGACAATGGATGCAGACTTATTATCTTCCACGTATAACTTCTTATGTGGGGGCATCATACAATGCATAGGGGAGGGGACAGAGCCTTGCTGAGTTCATTCTTTCCAGTGGGAAGCAAATTGGAAATGGTAGCTCCATTGCTTTATTCATATTCTAATGATCCCTTCTAATTCTGGGTTTGATGAAGCAATCAGAAAACTATGACTAAGAGTGGAAATATATTTTGTGTGTGAGGGGTGAGTTTGTGAAATCTGGTCATAATCTCAAGGACATGTTGCTTTAAAATGATGTGAGGACTAGAGCTTTGGCTCAGGATTAAAGTGTTAAAGGCTTTACCTGGTGTGGACAAGATTCTAGGATCAATCCCACAGAAGAAAAGGAAATAAAAGGGGGGAGGAAGCTGGAAGAGAATGGGGAAAGGACAAAGGAAGAACGACCTGGGCTTTATGAATCAAAATTGGGAGGCTGAAGCAAGAAATTGCTCCAGTCTGGTGTCGGTGGGGTCTCAAGGAACCAAGACACAAACAGGCACACACTCATGAATACACGCTTGTGTATCAGCAGAAAATCAGACGGCTAGTGAGATCAGTAGTTCAGGAGACCGACTGCCACGGAGAAGATAGTTGCGATGTAGCACAGTAGCATAGGCCTTTAATACCAGTTCCTTTGGATAGCAAACTCAAGAGCAGCCTAGACTACAGAGTGAGTTCAAGGCCACGCTTGGAACTTAATTAGAAGCCCTTCTTCCACCTTTCAAAAAAGTAAAAAGAAGGCTGACGTGTGACTCAGCACTTGCCTAGCATGGAAAACTCCTAAGTTTGATTCCTGACTAAAGAGGAATGCGAAGGAAGGGAGGAACGGACAGTTGTTCACAGTCCCTGGGCGGAGGTGGTATGCCATACCATGTCACAGGAGGCCACCAAGGGAATCACAAGGGCTGGTCAGGAAGTCAGGAGAGGGAGAGCTGTGTGGTGGTGTCTTGAGTGGTTTCTGGTGAAAGGAGTGTGTTCAGAACAAGCCACAGAAGCAACAACCCTGAACATCAATGCGTGAACTTGCACAGACCGCGTGGTAGAATTAATTCTTCTCTTTCGCCCATGCTCTAATTGACCATCTGTCTTTAGTGTTGGATTTCAGGATTCTCTATAAATTTGAGCAGGTTCTTTTGTCAAGTATGTGGTCTGTAAATCTGTCTCTGCCTATATCGTCTCTCTTCACTTTAAAGAATATATATATTGGGTATATTTGTAGATCTCAGCATTGCATTTGATAAGTAAGTGCAATATATAATATGAACAAATCAGACTTATCATCATATCCATTACCTCAAACATTTGTCATTTCTCTATTTGGAAAATATTCAAAAATCCTCTTGTCTAGCTGTTTGAAAATATGTAAGTGCTTTGTATGGCTCAGGGTCTTTCACAAAGACCTATGCCTCAAATATTTTCTTCTAACATTTCATAGGTTTATGTTTTATACATAAGCCTATTATCTAGCCAGGTGTTGTAGCATATTCTTGTAACCATAGCACCTTGTGGACAGAAGCAAGAAGATCAAGAGTTTGAGATCAGCCTTGCTGCATGAAAAGGCCCTTTCCTGTCTCAGAACACCGGATCTAAATCTCCCACCCATCCTGACTGATATCCTATGAAGTATGAGACTGCGTTAAAGTGTGCAACTTTGCTGATTGACATCCAGCTTGCAAATGGCTGCAATGCTTTTGCTCCCTTTAACTTTGTCTTTGATGTTGCCAGAGACCAAGCACTTGCTTCCTCCACACATATACTAAATAGCCCGATGCAGAAAAGTTTACCCTGGCCACCATACAAGGATGGAAGGCATTCTCTGAAGAGTTCTGTTTGAATGCTACGAAATTGTTTGCTTAAAATGATAAAGTTTATTTAACATGTCCCCAAATAAAAAATTAACATGCCAACAATCAACAACCTCTGGAATGTATATTTTAATAGATGAGTCATATGGCATGTGGGTAGATTTTCTCAGGAGAGCTGTTTTTGCCCAAAGGGAGGAGGGGGATCCGTGGCCTGTGCTTTCTCACATTGTTGTCTGAATTCCCTGTTTTGCACTAAGGTCCAGACAGCTCAATAGCAATCGCTTTCTATCTAACCCCAGATGTGGGGCAGATGGCATGTGTCAAGCCCCTTTCACTCAGCTTTTGAGATAAATTTTAGCCCACAGCAGCCTAGAACTCACAGTGTAGTGGTGCCAACTGTCCTGGAACTCTCATTAATCCTCCTGCCTCAGCTCTACAATTACTAAGATCACAGGCATGAATTACCATGCCTGGACTGTATATTAAGTCTTATATCAGAGAGCGATTACTCCCATATCTTAAACACACACACACACACACACACACACACACACACACACACACACACACACACACACACACACACACAAAATGAAACTGAGTGCCACGGGGCTGTTCAGTTTACTCCTGTCTAGGAGCCTCTATGGTATTTTCCATAGTCACCAAACAAAATGTTGTTTTCTCCTCATCTTGGAATCAGTTGTCATCTTTGGATGTGTAGATGACAGCTCCCTGGCTGACAGGTGTGCAGTGACACCTTGTGGTTTCAGTTCGAAGTTCCTAGATAGTGTGCCAAGCACTTTCATGGACCTGCTCATCACCTCTGTGTTGTCTTTGAGAAATGTCTATTCAGTTCTTTGCCCATTTTAATAGGTTGTGCAGTGGGTTTTGCTAATGAATTAGATATGTTTTACAGATTTTGAAAATCAGCCCCTTGTATGGTTTGCAAACCTTATCTCCTGTCCTGCCAGCTGCCTTCCATCCCACTGGCTTTTCCTTCCCTGTGGAAGCATCTTAGTTTGATGAAGTCCTTCTTGTCAGTGCTCTGGGATCACAGCCAGGAAGCATCTCCAAGACCTAAGGCAAGAAGAGTTTCCCTTATGTTCTCTCTGGAAAAAAAAAACTTTAAATTCTCAGGACTTATATTTGATAGCTTAATCTGTTTTTATCCTTTGTATGTGGCTTGCATCTTAATATCTAGGGCAAGATTTGAATGTGTAAGGTAAGATTGAGTCCAGTTTCCTTCTTTGGCTATGACCATCCTGCCTTACAGCACCGTTTGTTGAAGGGACTGCCTTTTCCTTGTCAGGTATTCGGGCAGCCTTGTAGAGGACATCTGACTGGATCTGTACTGCCTCTGTCTGGGCTTTCAATCCACCCAGTCATCCATGTGTCTACTTTTAGACCAGTACCATATGGTTTTGATCATTACAGGCTTTTAGTACACTCTGGCTTGGGAGGTACACTGCCTCCATCTTTATTCCTGCTCAAAACTTCCTTTTCCATACAGATTTACAGATTCTTTTTTTCTGTTTCAATAGGATTTCCATTGTGTTTTTTTTTTTCAAAGATTTCATTGAATCTCAATATCACACTGTGTAGTGTGGATGTTGTAACACTGATTTTTTTTCAGTTTTGTGAACATGAGATATCTTTATTTATAACTGTGTCTTTTATTTCATTATTGAGTGTTTTATAGTTTTAACTTCTTAGTTGGGTTGATTCCTAAGGATTTTTTTCCTTATTCTTTTGGCTGGTATTGTCAATGTGTTGTTTTCTTAATTTCTTTCATATTAGTTCATTGACGTTGCAAAGGAATGCAGAGGAGTTTGCTGTGTTTCTCTTGTCTCCTGAAATTGTAATAAACTGACTGATCATCTCTAGTAGATTTTTCTCTGAGGTTTTTCTATATTGGCTCACCTGCCTGGATGGTCTCACTTCTTCCTTTCTAGTTTGCAGACCTTTCATATCTTTCTGTCTACGTAATCTGTCTAGGACTCCTACTATCCTATGAATAAAAGTGGCAGAATGAACAACTCGTCTTGTCTTTGACCTTATCCTTATGACATCATGGGGCTTACCCCAGAGGCCCTTATTGTGTGGAGGTAAATTCCGTCTGATCCTACTTTATGGGAGCTTTATCACAAAAAGTGTTGGATTCTTATGATTTTTCTATATCTATCAGACCTTGCAGGTCTATTCTTTCTTTTATTGGTTGTGTGGTGTATCACATTGGATAATTTGTATGTGCTGAACTATCCTTGCTTCTTAGAGGTATATACTACTTAGTAATGGCAAGCAGTCTTTTTGATGCAGTTTGACATGTGGTTTGCTAGTATTTTGTTGGTGATATTTTCATCCATGTTTATCATGGTCTTAATTTTTTGTGATATTTTTATTTTATGGTGACAGCAATGATAATCTCAGAAAACAATTTGATCTGAGCTCACAACTGTTCCCAGTGCCATTTGAGAGAGAGAGAGAGAGATTGAGAGAGAGAGAGAGAGAGAGAGAGAGAGAGAGAGAGAGGCAAGAAGACTGTCACATGATTGAGTGCAGGTTGGTCTACACAGTGAATTCCAGAAAAACCAGGGCTACATTGTAAGATACAGTCTCTGAGAAGGGGTTGTTCCCTTCTGTTTTGTTAAACGGTTTAAGAAGATTGGCATTATGCTTAAATGGTTGATAGAATTCACAAGGAAGCTGTCTGGTCCTGCGCTCTACGCTACCTATTACTTGATTGTTGTGGTTTGCCCTGAAGTTACTGTATTTTGATGCTAATTCCACTGCCCCAAGGACAGTTGCCTAGTTACTACTCAGGACTCAGGTGACTTCACCAGAACCACCTCTCCATTGAATTTGTAAAGTACAGGTGAGGGGCAAGTACAGGATAGAAGGAGGCCTGTCATTGGAGGAGAAGGAAGGATGGGCTGGAGAGAAGTTTGAAGGAAGAGGAGGAGACTAGAGGAAGGAGAGGAGACAGGAGGGGAGAGAGGGGAGAAGCCATGGCAGGTGATGTTAAGATTCTGCTCTGTGTATTTACAGGTTGTTATTAATGTTCTCAAGGGACGGATAGTACCGGGCTTTGTATGTTTAAGTGGGCAAATATATCTTACCAATTGGATCTAAGATTATTGTGTTGTGTGTTCTTTTATGTGAGGGTTTGTGTGTAGGAAAGTGTGCGGCTGGGCTGTGTTTCCGCCAAGATACCTAGCAGATATCTTGGGGCACTGTGGTGGCACCTAGCGGGGTAAAAGACACTATACCTTTTTATTTCTATATTTTTACAACAACACTTGATCACTGCTTTAGCTTCCTTACTTGATATTGTTCTATTCATTTTTCGTTTCCTCTTAATTCAATCTTGATTGGCTTTATGATTCTTAGAATATATCTATTTCTTCTAGGTTGTCCAAGTTGTTGGCATGTAATTATTCACAATAGTCCATTTATTTCCACACCAATCATTACAATATTTCCTCTAATGCTTTTGATTTTTGTTTTTTGGTTTTTTTTAAATTTTTTGCTGTTTCTCTTTCTTTCTCTGTCTGTCTCTATCTCTGTCTCTGTCTCTGTCTCTCTCTCTCTCTCTCTCTCTCTCTCTGTGTGTGTGTGTGTCAGTCTGTCTGTCTTTGTATGCGTGCATCTAAGGGCATATCAATTTAACCTATTTTATAAAACAATATTTGTCTCCATCAACTTCCTTACTTTCTCTATTTCATATATTTACACTCTAATGTTCATTTTTCTTCCATCTACTAGCCTTGAGCTTGATTTCATCTTTTTGTAATTCTTTGAAGTATAGAAATGTGCTTCAGGTCTGTCTTCTTTTTTAAATACTGATACTTACCCTTGGGTTTTCCCTTTTGATCCTGTCTTCCCACACCCACAGTCTTTGCTTTATAGAATTTCAATACCAATTGGCTCAAGATATTTTCTAAATTTTCCTTTGCATACCTTATTTGACACAATGATTGTGTAAGAGATCATCATTTAATTGTCATGATTCTGTGAATTGTCTTATTTTTCTGTGGATTTTCTTAATTTCCTTCATGACTTTTAGTTCAGTTTTACTGTGTTTAGAGAAGTGTTTGATATGTTCTCAGTCTTGCTAAACTTGTTAAGTCTATTCTGGAAAACCTGTAGGCTTTGGAGAAGTGTGTCTTCTGCTGATCTTGGTGGAACGTTCTGCCTGTTGGACCCATTCTGTCTGTAGTGTTTTCTATCACCTCTAGACCTTGTTTTCTTCTGGATTTTCTGTCTGAGTGTTTCACCCACAGTTGGCAGGGATCACAGAAGCTTCTTGTTGTTGTATTGTTGTCTCTTTCTCTCTTCTCTATCTATAGGTACCCCTATGAATTTCTGCAGCTTTGCCTTCTTGGAACATTGGACCCAAGCAGAGTACAGGCCCTTTGCCATGTAGCCCATCCTCGGGTGTTGACCATGCCCTCAGTGTCCCCATCCTTGAGGACTTGTCCTCTGTAGTGACAAGAATACATAAGGGTGTTATATAATAGAAAGAAATATCCTACATGGGCTCAAATTTGGTTCCAAAGAATTTCCAGGCCTTTACTCCATGGCCATGTCATTAACTATAGTTTAGTGGCCAGTGGCTCAGTGGCAGTGCTGGCGTATCAGGAAAACTTCTTGAGTTGTAACCATGACTCCGCTAGAAAAATACCTTTTGTAGGATGAATAACAAATGAGTTTTAATACTGAATTCCACCAAGTTATCTTTAATGTTTATAATTTCTTATAATAAAAAATAATAGATAACTCTTTCAAAAACAGAAGATAATCATTGTGGAAAAGTTGGAAAATACTTAAAAGAACAAAAAATGAAAATCTCAGTTATCTGGAATCCTGTCATTGAGAGGTTTTTCTTCCTTGTTTTTATTACAAAGTCAGAGTTTGCTCATGATAACAAATGACTCCATTTCTAGTCTTTTCCAAGCTGGGTTCTGTCTCCCAAGGCACACTGGACTTCTGTACATTTTCTTTCTTTATATAAATCTCTTGCATTATATACACATGGCTATTTAGAGAGCTTTATCTTATTCCATTCTGTCTCACCAAAGAGTTTAGGCTTATGTTTCACTGCAGCTTCTTTTCTTCACTGTTTCCAGACACGTGTGTTTATAATAAACATCCACACATCTATAAACAATGATTATGTGTGCATACTCACGGAACCCTACATTTTTAGGTAGGTTCTCAATGTTTTATGGGTGGCAGGATGCATGCGAAAGCCCCACAGGAAGATAACGTAAACAAAAGTGTATCCTGTGGCTTCTTGTGCTCCACCTCTCCTGGCCTGCAGGAGAGGGACAGATGGAGAAAGCAGCTTCGTGGTCAGCCATAGTCAGTGCTTCTAGCACTCTGGCTGCAGATTCCACTGGGACAATATGCTCCATTCTTCGGAGATCCCAGTCTCCTTTGGTGTCCTGGCTACATACATAATTCCCTGCAGTGATCTTGGGATCCCAGAGGGCTCTTCAGTAAATAGGATGAGTGTCATGGAATCTTATAGCTCTGCCCCTGAACCTTTCCCTATGCCAATGCCCCACACCCTACCTGGCTGGATCTGTCCACTGCCCAGTGTTCTGCTGGTTCCTCTGTGGATGTCTGTATCTCTCGGAATTCCTGCTCTCTTCTCTAGTACATTTAGGCCTTGGTATCCAAGTTTGGTCATTAGCTCCCTGCTTTCTGATCCCCAGTCCTGGTCCTCCAGCCCTTGGGCCCTGATCATAGCATGCCCTTGACCCGACCAGTGGAGCTAGAAAGCTTGGCCTAGTGAGCCCTCTGCAGGAGCACATGGGGACTTTCAGGTCCTCAGTGGATTTGTTCTCTGTGTCCTCTGTCTCTCCTCCATCCTCTCCCTCCCTCTCATTCTCTTTTTCCCTTCCTCCTTTCTTCTTTCTGCCTCTTTTCTTCCTCCTCTTTTCTTCTTTTCCTCTTCTCTTTGTCCCGCTTCCTCTCATCTTTCCTGGTCCCTTCTCTTTTTTTCTTGTTCAGTTTGTGTGTGCACCCATCCCTTATTCTTCCCTGCCTTTGCTATAGTCCCAGAGAGGCGTTTCCACTTTCCTGCCCTAGGTTTTCCCTTATCCTCTGACATTTCTTAGCATTAGGAACATCCTGCAGGCATTCATACGTCACTGTCTCCATCCTCTGCCATCTCCCAGAGCATCTGACTTTCTCACCACCATGCCTACCCGGTCCTTGGTAGACACAAGCACCTCTGATCTTGTCTATGCTATAGATCCCCATGACGGCCCCTCCGAAGCTAATGGAAGCACTGGAATGATTGAGGTTGCTTACTTACTTTCTCTCTCTCCAGTCAGTCTGGATTGACAGCCTGCATTCTTCCTAAGCACACTAAAAAGCTCAGAACTGAGACCCAGAGCTCATCGGCTGCTTCTTTGATAATGAATCTAAGTGTAAGGAGGCCTGACTGAAGAGGAAGATGTAATGTTGAAATGAGAAGCATGTTACGTCCTGTTTCAGAAAGGCATGCCCGGTCCTGATAATAATATGCAGACATTAACTATCATATATGATAGGTGGGCCTTTTTATAAATAATGTTTCTTTATTGGGACTCACAGTTTCTGAAGAAAAAATTCAAAACATGTGATTCAAAGGGCAGGTGCAACTTAACATTCAGTACCCACTGGCTTGAATCCCTGTGTGGCCCGTGCCGTGTGCTGCTTCCACACATTGCTTCCTCACCGGATGGTGACCATGATCTCAAATGATCTCATTAGGATGAAAAGCTCAAGTGTCCCGTTTCATCTGCACTGCTTGCCAGGTAGTGCATTTCTCACACCCTTCTCAGCCATCTCCACCCCCTTTCTCCTACTGTCCACTAGCTGTTGTTCTGTTTAATTATCTGTTGTGTAAACCATTCCTGTACTAGGAAATCCAACCTGCTGTCAAGCATGGCAGAAGACTCTCCCAACCCCTTTCTTAATATTAAGTGTGTGTGTGTGTGTGTGTGTGTGTGTGTGCATGTGTGTGTATGTATGTGCGCGCGTGTGTGTCTGTGTGTCTGTGTGCGTGCGTGCATATATGTGCGTGTGTGTGTGCATGTACATGCATGTGTGTGCGCGCACTTGTGTGTGTGTGCGTGTGTGCATATGTGTGTGTGTGCGTGCGTGTTTTGTTTGAAGATGTGTAAAAGAAGTGTGGATGGATGGTGTTAATCTGTTTTATGTTCCTGTAACATAATGCTGAAGGCTGGGGAATACATTAAGAGAAGAGGCTTATTTTCAGTTTATAGTTACAAAAGTCTCAAGAGCATGGAACTGTCACCAGCTGGGCTCTGGTGAGGACCTTCTGGCTACGACAAGGCATGGTTTCAGGAATGTGTAAAAGAGAGAGAGGTCAGTCACATAGACAGAAAGCAAGAGCGTTTGGGGCTGGGTTTAAAATACATTGATCCCCTGAGAACTAACCAAGTCTCTCATGAGAGCTAATTAGTCTCCTCAGAGGGTGACACCCCAGTGGCCTTATAACCTTCCACTAGAGCCCACCTCTCTGCAGTTCTGCCACCATCTAGCATGTCAGCCTAGGGCCCATGACCCCTCTCTCTGTCAGATGGCCTTGGGGAATTAATGGAGCCACTGGAATCTAGAAAGTGCTGACATGCATGCCCTATCTCCACTTCTCCGGGATTGCTACATTATTTCTTGCTAAGAAGGTTTTAAAAGGTCAGCGCTAAAACCCTGGAGGAGCACCCAAGCCATATTGTAACAGATGGGGACATTGAATGCTCGAATATCAGTACTTCTGAAGCTAATGTAAAAATGGACTGCAGTTTCACTCAGCACATTACATTTTATTCTCATGGAAGCCATAATGTCCAGCAATCTTGATAAGAAGTGCTTTAAGAAGTGCAGGAAGGGACGTGTGTCACAGGTAAGAACATCATCGGTGGGAAAATAGATAGAATGGCAGCTACTAGGCAAAGTAAGCCAGACTCAGAAAAATACTGCAAGTTTTCTCTTATGTACACAATTGTAATGGTGTGTGTGTATGTGTGTTGTGTGTCTGTGTGTAAGTAAAACAGAAACTATGAGATAGAAGGAAGATAGCTAAAGAGGGGGCATAAGAAGGAGCAATGTGCAATGGAATACAGGAAGCATAAAGCAGAGAGGAGGTGGGGCAGCAAGGGAGGGGTGAATAAGAGCAATGAATAATGATGTAATATGATGTCAATGACATAAAGAAACCCATCACTTTCAATAGTAAAATGAACATTAAAAAAGAATGTGGAATTGGTACCATGATGAAAATAAAACTACTCAAAGAGAATAGGTTTTACAAACCAACAGAAGTAATGATTTTTGAATAATTATTGGTGATAACAATGGAATTGAAGTTGGATATTAACAATAGGCCATATATACAAATCAATATGAGAAGTCAGATCCCCCAAATGCCAAGAGAGAGTTCTGTGTATTATTCACATTATCATTAAGGACAGGACTCCTATAAATATGTGAAAATTCCAGACTCGTAATAGATGCTCAGGTTTGGATATGAGGGAGCCTGTAACCATTGTCTTTGGGGCTTTAATATCTGTGGGTATTTTAACTTATTCCTTAAGGATTTTATATGGCATATTTTTATCATATTCTTTTTGTTCCCCAAGTCCCTCCTTGACCTGTAAGTCTTTAAGTCTTGGATTATACCTATAATCTCTTGGCTCCTCACCTCCTGACTTCACACTCAGTACCAACTGACACACACCCAAGTTTGCACCCCCACACTGTGCTGCCTCCACACCTCACAACCATTTCCCCAAGGCTTCTGAAACTTGAGAGATGTAATTCCGGTAGTTGTATATGCATTCCAGCTAACACAGGTGCTTTAGTAGCTTCCAGTTTTAAGTAACAGTCACCATTCTTTGAAATTGTATTTCAAACACTGAAAACGCATTCCACTGCACCTTGAATAGAAATATGACCTGGAGACAGGTGACACACGGATACCAATCTATCGTGGGGAGATGGTCTGAGCCACGGCAAAGGGCCTTGTTCTCACAAGTGTGTTCCTGTAAGAAATCACTTAATAAACTGTTAGCCTCCTTCAGTGTAAATCATCCAGAGAATCCTCCTCCCCCACATATGTAAATAAAGAGAAGATGCTATAGAATGTAAAGCCTCAGAGAACAGCTGTCACTTACATGTGTGGCAGAATTACAGCATAAAATCAACCATTTATCCAGAGGATTGAATGTCCCATGCCAAATGATTAGCCCTTTTTGTAATTTGGCTATTTAATATTTTTTATTTATTAACATTTCAAATGTTATCCCCTTTCTCTGTTTCTTGTCCATAAACCCCCTATCCCATTCCCCTCCCCCTTTTTCTGTGAAGGTGTTCCCCCACCCATCCACCACCCAGCCCTTCCCATCTCCCTGCCCTGACATTGCCCTACCCTGGGGCATGACCAAGGGCTTTTCCTCCCATTGGTGCCCCACAAGGCCATCCTCTTCTACATATGCAGCTGGAGTGATGGGAGTTCCATGTGTATTCTGTGGATGGAAGTTTAGTCCCTGGGAGCTCTGGTTGGTTGATATTGGTGTTCTTATGGGGTTGCAAACCCCTTCATCTCCTTCAATCCTTTCTCTAACTCCTCCAATGGGGACCTTGTTCTCAGTTCAGTGGTTGGCTGCGAGCATCTGCCTCTGTATCTGTCATGCTCGCAGAACCTCTGAGGAGACAGCTATATCAGGCTCCTGTCAGAACGCACCTCTTGGCACCCCCAGTAGTGACTGAGTTTGGTGGCTATGAATATGTGCTGGGTCCCCAGATGGGGCAGGCTGTGAATGGCCATTCCTTCGGTCTCTGCTCCAAACTTTGTCCCCTTATCTCCTCCTATGAATGTTTTTGTTCCTCCTTCTAAGACGGACTGAAGCATCTGCACTTTGGTCGTCCTTCTTCTTGACCTTCATGTGGTCTCTGGACTGTATGTTGGGTAATTCAAGCTTTGGGCTTATCATGTGTGTCCTTTTGTGATTGGGTTACCTCACTCAGGATGATATTTTCTAGTTCCATCCATTTGCCTATGAATTTCATGAAGTCATTGTTTTTAATAGCTAAGTAGATTGTGTAGATGTACCACATTTTCTGTATCCTTTCCTCTGTTGAGGGACATCTGGGTTGTTTCTAGCTTCTGGCTATTATAAATAAGGCTGCTATGAACATAGTGGAGCACTGGGGAAATTTTCCTGAACAGAACACCAATGGCTTGTGTTCTAAGATTAAGAACCGACAAATGGGACTCATAAAACTGCAAAGCTTCTGTAAGGCAAAGGACACTGTCATTAGGATAAAACAGCAACCAACAGATTGGAAAAAGGTCTTTACCAATCCTACATCTGATAGAGAGCTAATATCCAATATATATTAAAAACTCAAGAAGTTAGACTCCAGAAAATCAAATAACCCTATTTTTTTTAAATGGGGTATAGATCTAAACAAAGAATTCTCAACCTAGGAATATTGAATGGCTGAGAAGCACCTAAAGAAATGTTCAACATGCTTAGTCATCAGGGAAATGCAAATCAAAACAACCCTGAGATTCTACCTCACACCAGTGAGAATGGCTAAGATCAAAAACTCCCGCAACAGCAGATGCTGGCAAGGATGTGGAGAAAGAGGAACACTCCTCCATTGTTGATGGGATTGCAAATTGGTACAACTATTCTGGAAATCAGTCTGGAAGTTCCTCAGAAAATTGGACATAGTGCTACCTGAGGAACCAGCTATATCACTCCTGGGCGTATACTCAAAATATATTCCAACATGTAACAAGGACAAATGATTAACCCTAAAAACATACATACAGTACCATTATATAAACTGAACAGGTCGTGAACAGGTTATATGGAGGAATGTGTATGAATATGCTTGTAATAACAATTAGTGAAAAAAGAAGTTGTTAATTTTAAGGAGAGGAGTGTGAGGTACATGGTAGAGTGTGGAGAGGGAAAGTTAAGGGAAAACTTTTGTAATTAAAAGTCTCATATAAATATAATCATACAATAAACATTTGGCTTTTTTACATTTAGTACACTTCTCTGAATATTCATTCAGTTGACTGAGACATCAAAATTTTATCACTTTTCCCTGCTTGGTAGTTTTTCATAGTATTTTGTGCCTTAGTTTGGTGTCATTGTTCATGTTAAAGAGTTCAGGTAGTATTCAGCTCTGAAGGATTAGCCTTGAACTCTCCTGTGCAAGCACTGGTGTACACATAGGCTTCCTTTGTGGTATAACTGCCCATAACTAGTCACTATCTTTTGAGATATTTGCATGCTTAGTTTTCTGAGAAACTGTGAAACTGCTGATTTCATTTTGTATAGCCAGAATGTGAGCCTCTTATCTACAACTACACCAGCACAGAGTGTTACACAACTCCACAGCATCCATGGCCTGCTCCCTGTAATCCTCACTATCACTGATATAATAGAAACTCACTGTTGCATGGGTGACCCTCTCCAGCAACTTGCCAAAACTGAGTGTTAGAACAAGCCCACGGTGTGAGTGACCTACTCCCTGGATGTGTACCAGCGCCCAAGTGTTGTTTACTTTTGTCTTTAGTGTGTGTACAGTGATACTTGTTTTGTCTTCCTTTGCATGTCCCTTGTGGCCAATGATGCTTAACATTTTATTATGTGCTCACTTGCTAGCCATAATATTTCAGTGACTTAGATCTCTGTGCTTCTTCTCATTTTATTTTGTTTACTTTGGGGTTTTGAGAAGTCAAGTCTCTATGTGGTCTCCTTAGCAGCCCTTGGCCACATGCACAGCTGACAGGTGACAGCAAATGCTTTCAACTGTTAGCTCCCCCACCTTTTTTTTTTTATCTTTGTTAACTTGAGTATTTCTTATTTACATTTCCATTGTTATTCACCTTCCCGGTTTCCAGGCCAACATCCCCCTAACCCCTCCTCCTCCATTTCTACATGGGCTTCCCCTCCCCATCCTGTCACCATTACCACCATCCCCCAAACAATCACTTTAACTAGGTATTCAGTTTTGGAAGGACCAAGGGCTTCCCCTTCCACTGGTGCTCTTACTAGGATATTCATTGCTACCTATGAGGTCGGGGTCCAGGGTCAGTCCATGTATAGTCTTTGGGTAGTGGCTTAGTCCCTGGAAGCTCTGGAAGCTTGACATTGTTGTTCATATGGGATCTTGAGCCCCTTCAAGCTCTTCCAGTCCTTTCTCTAATTCCTTCAACGGGGGTCCCGTTCTCAGTTCAGTGGTTTGCTACTGACATTCGCCTATGTATTTGTTGTATTCTGGCTGTGTCTCTCAGGAGAGATCTACATCCGGTTCCTGTCAGCCTGCACTTCTTTGCTTCATCCATCTTATTTAGTTTGGTGGCTGTATATGTATGGGCCACATGTGGGGCAGGCACTGAATGGGTGTTCCTTCTGCCTCTGTTCTAAACTTTGCCTCCCTATTCCCTCCCAAGGGTTTTCTTGTTCTCCTCTTAAAGAAGGAGTGAAGCATTCCCATTTTGGTCATCCTTCTTGAGTTTCATGTGTTCTGTGCATCTAGGGTAATTCAAGCATTTGGGCTAATAGCCACTTATCAATGAGTGCATACCATGTGTATTTTTCTGTGATTGGGTTAGCTCACTCAGGATGATATTTTCCTAAAACAAAAGGATATACCTTCTTCTTCTCACCACCTCATGGTACTTTCTCCAAAACTGACCACATAATTGGCCATAAAACAGGCCTCAACAGATACAGAAAGATAGAAATAATCCCATGCATCCTATCAGACCACCACGGGCTAAAGCTGGTTTTGAATAACAATAAAGGAAGAATGCCCACATATACGTGGAAGTTGAACAATGCTCTACTCAATGATAACCTGGTCAAGGAAGAAATAAAGAAAGAAATTAAAGACTTCTTAGAATTTAATGAAAATGAAGGTACAACATACCCAAACTTATGGGACACAATGAAAGCTGTGCTAAGAGGAAAACTCATGGCTCTGAGTGCCTCCAGAAAGAAACAAGAGAGAGCATATATCAGCAGATTGACAACACACCTAAAAGCTCTAGAACAAAAAGAAGCAAATACACCCAGGAGGAGTAGAAGGCAGGAAATAGCCAAACTCAGAGCTGAAATCAACCAAGTAGAAAGAAAAAGGACCATACAAAGAATCAACAGAACCAAAAGTTGGTTCTTTGAGAAAATCAAACAAGATAGATAAACCCTTAGCCAGACTAACGAGAGGACACAGAGAGTGTGTCCAAGTTAACAAAATCAGAAATGAAAAGGGAGACATAACTACAGATTCAGAGGAAATTCAAAAAATCATCAGATCCTACTACAAAAGCCTATATTCAACAAAACTTGAAAATCTGCAGGAAATGGACAAATTCCTAGACAGATACCAGGTACAAAAGTTAAATCAGGAACAGATAAACCATTTTAAACAACCCCATAATTCCTAACGAAGTAGAAGCAGTCATTAAAGGTCTCCCAACCAAAAAGAGTCCAGGTCCAGACGGGTTTAGTGCAGAATTCTATCAGACCTTCATAGAAGACCTCATACCAATACTATCCAAAGTATTCCACAGAATTGAAACAGATGGAGCACTAATGAATTCCTTCCATGAAGCCACAGTTACTCTTATACCTAAACCACACAAAGACCCAACAAAGAAAGAGAACTTCAGACCAATTTCCCTTATGAATATCAACGCAAAAATACTCAATAAAATTCTGGCAAACCGAATCCAAGAGCACATCAAAACAATCATCCACCATGATCAAGTAGGCTTCATCCCAGGCATGCAGGGATGGTTTAATATACAGAAAACCATCAATGTAATCCATTATATAAACAAACTGAAAGAACAAAACCACATGATCATTTCATTAGATGCTGAGAAAGCATTTGACAAAATTCAACACCCCTTCATGATAAAAGTCCTGGAAAGAAAAGAAATTCAAGGCCCATACCTAAACATAGTAAAAGCCATATACAGCAAACAAGTAGCTAACATTAAACTAAATGGAGAGAAACTTGAAGCAATCCCACTAAAATCAGGAACTAGACAAGGCTGCCCGCTCTCTCCCTACTTATTCAATATAGTTCTTGAAGTTCTAGCCAGAGCAATCAGACAACAAAAGGAAATCAA
The DNA here is from genome assembly GCF_011064425.1 of Rattus rattus. NCBI lineage: Eukaryota > Metazoa > Chordata > Mammalia > Rodentia > Muridae > Rattus > Rattus rattus. Next base: position 137,404,413 of record NC_046155.1, read on the forward strand.
GGGGATACAGATTGGAAAAGAAGAAATCAAAATATCACTATTTGCAGATGATATGATAGTATATTTAAGTGATCCCAAAAGTTCCCCCAGAGAACTACTAAACCTGATAAACACCTTCAGCAAAGTAGATGGGTATAAAATTAACTCAAATAAATCAGTAGCCTTCCTCTACACAAAAGAGAAACAAGCCAAGAAAGAAATTAGGGAAACGACACCCTTCATTATAGTCCCAAATAATATAAAATACCTCGGTGTGACTTTAACCAAGCAAATAAAAGATCTGTATGATAAGAACTTCAAGCCTCTGAAGAAAGAAATTGAAGAAGACCTCAGAAGATGGAAAGATCTCCCATGCTCATGGATTGGCAGGATTAATATAGTAAAAATGGCCATTTTACCAAAAGCAGTCTACAGATTCAATGCAATTCCCATAAAAATACCAATCCAATTCTTCAGAGAGTTAGACAGAACAATTTGCAAATTCATCTGAAATAATAAAATCCCAGGATAGTAAAACTGTCCTCAACAATAAAAGGACTTCAGGGGGGAATCACTATCCCTGAACTCAAGCAGTATTATAGAGCAAGAGTGATAAAAACTGCATGGTATTGGTACAGAGACAGACAGATAAACCAATGGAACAGAATTGAAGACCCAGAAATGAACCAACACACCTATGGACACTTTATTTTTGACAAAGGAGCCAAAACCATCCAATGGAAAAAAGATAGCATTTTTAGCAAATGGTGCTGGGTCAACTGTAGGTCAGTATGTAGAAGAATGCATATCGATCCATGCTTATCACCCTGTACAAAGCTTAAGTCCAAGTGGATCAAGGACCTCCGCATCAAACCAGATACACTCAAACTAATAGAAGAAAAAGTGGGGAAGCATCTGGAACACATGGGCACTGGAAAAAATTTCCTGAACAAAACACCAATGGCTTAAGCTCTAAGATCAAGAATCGACAAATGGGATCTCATAAAACTGCAAAGCTTCTGTAAGGCAAAGAACACTGTGGTTAGGACAAAATGGCATCCAACAGATTGGGAAAAGATCTTTACCAATCCTACAACAGATAGAGGCCTTATAGCCAAAATATACAAAGAACTCAAAAAGTTAGACCGCAGGGAGACAAATAACCCTATTAAAAAATGGGGTTCAGAGCTAAACAAAGAATTCACAGCTGAGGAATGCTGAATGGCTGAGAAACACCTAAAGAAATGTTCAGCATTTTTAGCCATAAGGGAAATGCAAATCAAAACAACCCTGAGATTTCACCTCACACCAGTGAGAATGGCTAAGATCAAAAACTCAGGTGACAGCAAATGCTGGCGAGGATGTGGGGAAAGAGGAACACTCCTCCATTGTTGGTGAGATTACAGACTGGTACAACCATTCTGGAAATCAGTCTGGAGGTTCCTCAGAAAATTGGACATTGAACTACCTGAGGACCCAGCTATACCTCTCTTGGGCATATACCCAAAAGATGCCCCAACATATAAAAAAGACACGTGCTCCACTATGTTCTTAGCAGCCTTATTTATAATAGCCAGAAGTTGGAAAGAACCCAGATGCCCTTCAACAGAGGAATGGATACAGAAAATGTGTTACATCTACACAGTGGAATATTACTCAGCTATCAAAAACAATGACTTAGTGAAGTTCGTAGGCAAATGGATGGAACTAGAAAATATCATCCCCCACCTTTACAGAATGAGCCTTTTAAATTTTGATGCACTCAAGATGATTGTTTACTCTGCTTCCAGGTATTAAGTCTAAGCGAAACTCCCTTTCTAATCCTGCATCTCTAAAGTCCCCTCCTGTTGAATTTCTAAATGCTTTATTATCATATTTTACATTTAAGTTGTGCTGGTTGGGATTTCTCCACACAATACAAACTAATGTCATCTTGGAAAAAAGATTCTCAGCCAAGAAAATGCCTTCATCAGATTGCCCATATGCAAGTCTGTGGGGTATTATTTTGATTACTGCATAATGTAGGAAGGTTCCATCCTACTAAGTAGGTGACTGTGTGTTGAATAAGAAAGCAGGATAAGAAAACCTGAGCTGAATAAGCAAGCAAGATGAGCAAGCTGGCATGTAGCATTTCTTCATGGCTTCTGCTGCAGTTGCTGCCTCCAGGTTCCAGCCTTGAGTTCCTGTCCTGACTTCCCTCCTACTCCCCGTATGACCTGAGAGTTGTCAGATGAAATAAGCTCTTTCCTCCCCACAATGATTTTGGGGATGGTGTTTTATCACAGCAATATAAACCATAACTAAGACATAAATCTATGGTTTATTTCAATTTTGTACATATACTGTACATAGTATTTGTGTGTGTGCACACACATGCATGTGTACAGTGTAAGACTAAAGTCTACCGTACTTATCCACTTGCTCCAGCACTGTATGTTAGCAAGCAAACAATTTGGGCATCAATTGCTTTTATCCCTATGACAAATGGACTGCTGTAGGAGAGGGAGCAGAGAGGGTGTAAGAGCTAGGCGTGCTAGAAGACGCATGGAAGCAGTGTCTTACTAACACAGGGCAACGGTGTCTATGTGGATTTTTAGCAATTGAGACAGCATGTATAAGACCTGTGAAAGCTCAAGGCAGACCAAACCCCAGCATGGAGCGAGGTGAGAGTGAACAAAGGAGCTATTTGTAAGTATAAGCTGACAGAGGAAGATTTTCTTTAAGAGCATATAGAGCCCTGCTCAGGAGACCATGCTCCAGTGGAAGGTCATACACCCAGGAGTAAGCGAACAACACAAACTGGTCTTGACAGGCTAAGGGTGGTGAGGACACAAATCTGGGTAGATAGGGAACAGGAGAGTTGGGGAAGAGTTGAGGAAGGGCTGAATATGATCAAAGCAGATTGTAGTTTAGAATTCTTAACTAACAAAAAACGTGAAAGACTACCATTTCCTGAAAGACAAAAATAAAGTTAACTTATTCTTATTTGTCCAAAGGGGATTCTCTGTTGTGTTCTAACAAAATATCCACTTTCAACCAGTGCCAAACTGTTATTAGGCTCTGGATTTTTATCTACATTGTATTCTACCACACTATGCTTCTCTTTCAAGTTTATTTTGATATTATAGCTTCTCTGCTTTTTATGTAAATGTTATAATATAGTTGACTCTATCCAAAAAAATATATATTACCCTAGATCTAATTGTTGGTTTGAGCAGGGTTGACGTCTTTTAGCACACTGACTCTTCCAATCTATTGAACAATGTATTCTGTATTACTTATGTCTACTCTCTTTCAGCCCTGCTTTATGGTGTCCAGTTTACAAGATCCATCTCTTTTTTCAGACTTACAACTAAGTACTTAGTTTTGTTTAGCAATGATATGAAGAAATACAATTGATGATGTCTGCACCCCTGTATCTTATGACCTTGCTGTGCTTGCAAATTACTTCTAGGAGGTTTTGTTCTGTGTGAGTTCACTACACTGCGTGTTATGTCACCTACAAGCATTGTTTCATTCCTTTTATTCTAATAAGTACTTTATTTATTTATTTATTTATTCATTCATTCATTCATTCATTCATTCATTCCTTTCACTTATGTATTGACACTGGCTAGAATTTCCAGCACTCAGATCAGAGTGAGAACAAGAGATATCCTTGTCTTATTTCCAATCTTAGAAGTAAAGTGCACTGCTTACATATCATTATCTACAAGGTCAATATGGGGCATTTAAGCTGTTTGTTAAACAGAGAACGTTCTTCTCTATTCCTACTTCTCAGAGAAGTCTTATCATGCAGAGATGTTAAGTTGACCACATTTTTTTTCTGTGTCAATTATATGCTCAAGTCATTCCTCTCCTACTCTGTTAATGTGGTGGGTTATACTAACAGGTTTTCAAATAATTGAACCACCCTTGCATTCCTAAAGTAAATTTCACTTGATCACAATGTGTAATTATTTTTGTGCAATTTTGAATTTTATTAGTTAATATTTATTAAATGTTTTTAAGTCTATATTTATGAGAGTTATGAATCTATAATGCATATACAATCTATCTGGCTCTGGAAGGAAGGTGATATTGTCTTTATGGAAGTGTGACAATCTTCACTTCTGCTCTGTTTTCTGGAAGAGGTTGTATGAAAGTGTTGCTAATTCTTGTCTAGATGTTTCATAGAATTCACCAGTGAAGTTGTGTAAGCCTACACATTTCTTTAAGGGACTTTTTAAATTCTGAATTTGATTTCTTATAGTCTTAGTCTATAAATTATCTGTCTCACATTGAATGAATTGAGAATGTAGGGCTTTCCAAGAAATTATTCTGTTTGCACTAAATTATTAAACACATGTATAAGGTGCTCATTAACTTGCTATTTATTGTCTTTCTGATATCTGTAGAGTGTGGTGATAACCCTCTTTTATGACTGGTATCTATAATATGTGTAGCCTTCTATTAGCTTAGTAATTCTTTTGAGTCAGGGTCTCCCTGGGTCTCCTGGAACTCACCTATATAGATCAGGCCAGCCTTTAACCTTCAGTGATCCTCCTGTCTCAGCTTCATGAGTGCTGGGTTTACCAGCATGTGTCACCATGCCAAGTTCACCAAACCTATCTTAAATAAGTTTAGGCTTAAAGAAAACTTATTTAGAGTGCAGTTTTCCACTTTGTTTTTGGTCTTCCTGAATATTATGCCTTACAGAACCACAGTAGCTCAATCCCAGAAATTAACACCAGCACAGTGCTACAGAGTATTGTGTCTATAGTGTCTACCTATACCTCCCCATGTCCTTTGCCTGTTGTGGGATCCAGCCCAGGTCCCACATTGCATGGGGTTGCCATGTCCCTTTGGTTTGCTCCAAGCTGTGACAGTTCCTCAACTTCCCATACCTTTTTTGACCTTCACACTTTTGAAGAGTACTCATCAATTACTTTGTGAAATGACCTTCGAGTTTGTCTGATGTTTTCTCATGACTAAACTGAATTTGTGTACCTGAAATCAGGTGATCTGATGAAGGCCACACCAAGATGTGTAGTTTTTCCTGCAGAAAGCCATTTCCTAAATGTCAGGACACTTCATAATATCCTGGATAGGGGAAATGTGCTAAGTGAGAAAAATGGAAAAAGAGGATCGACTGGAGAGATGGAAAGTGGCTCATAAAGGAAGGGAGAAACCTGAAGGAGCCATGGGGATAGGAGGAAGAAAGCAAGGAGGAATCTTGTCAGGTTTTACCGACTTCCAGAGCAGTCAAGTGTTCCACCAAGTGGGTTTGGTTTTAATGAGTCTGAGGAGTCAATGATGTCTACAAGTGGACAGAGGTGCAGCACATGAACTGAAGGAGAAGAGAACATGGCAACAGAAAGACAGAAGTCACTAGAACATATGTGATTATTAACTATCAATGAACATAAGGAACTGGGAGGAATACTGCTAGTTCGTGGGAATAGAAGGGATCAGGAAGCCAAACATCAGAAGTATAAGATGCAGAGTATCCCCAAACCGAAGGACTACTGGAGACCAGCTTGAGATGGTAGTCATGAACAGCATGTTAACTGGGAGCTGAAAGCCAGTTCAGTCATCAGAAAGTGGTGATTTTGTGGTCAATACCTCAGTCAGGTGGTAAGGACAGGATTCAGATTTTGTTAAAGCACAGTGGGTTACACAGAATGAGCTAAGTGATGAACAGAGGAAGGAAAAATATTCATAAACAATTCAACATGGAATTGTGTTTGATGAGTGTATGAAAAGAAATGTAGGTATAGTATCACTCTTAACAGTGGTAGTCACTCAAGTTCTAATGCTAACAAAGGCACCAGGGCAGGACCTGATCCACAGTGCTTACAACTCTATAGTTTGTTGCTGAGATAGAACATAATACAGCACTACTTGTATAGGTAAGGGCCTGCACAGCAGCAAAGCTCCCTCTCAGTAAGCATGAGCACAGAGCCTAACACAGGCTCCTTCTTACTCTTCTCCCTCTGTGGGATGTACCAAATGTGACTTCCCTCTCAGGATCACCCACTGACATAAGCTGTCAAAATGGGGTCACAGACTGGGCTGCACATATTCTACTGCTCAGGTAGGTGCAGCATTACAACAAATCCACTTCTGACTTTATACACTGCCGGTAAAGCTCTAGACACCATAAAAAAAGCTATCTTCATAGCTGTCAATGAGCAGTGCTGACAAACTGGCACAACGCACCGATAGCTCACCTTGGATTCATGAGCAGCATCGATCACTGTGCTTCATACATTGTGCCCATACTGACCTTGTTTCAAGAAAGAAATCCAGGCAATCCCAGGCCTTCTAGAATTTACTCTCATAGCCCTTGCCCTCCAGCTTCTATGTATTCTCACTAGCTCCTTCTAGCAAGCTATTTGATAGGCACTGTTATTTCTGTCTTCAAAAGGAAGACAGGATGTTCCAGAAGAATTCAGGAATTGCCCAGGTGATACAGTAGGAGAAGAGGCAGTTACAAGGGCAAGCCAGGCCAAGCATGTCGAAAACCAGCTGGAAGGAAAGGTCATAGAGAAGGAGACCATTGGGACCCAGACAGGAAGCAGAGGGAGCAATAGTGGAAGGTGTACTATTACTTTTCTTGTTGCTGCAGTCAAATACTGGACAATAAGCAGGTTAAGAAAAGGAGATGGTTTCTCAACTGGCCAAATGCACAGAATGTGGGTCAGTGCTGTGTTCTGCTATAGTCAGCTCCATCACAGTTCTTCCCCCCAAACTCAGGGACCATCACAAAGGGGGCTGGGATGGAGACATTTTCAGAGCTAAAAGTCAGGGAGAGTAGGAGAGAAACAGTATATTCTAGATATGATAGAACCACTATATTCATGAACTCAAAGCATATGTGGTTATCTACACAAGTGCAAGCCTTCCAACTTTCTAACATGGAGTGGGAAAGGATTCGTGAGCTCCCACCATTAGCCAAAGAGCTGTGAGTAGTTGGTAACTTCTCAAGGAAGAGGTGTCAGTTTTCTTTAAGGATGTGGCTCCTGGGTAGGTTGACCTCACTCCAGTGGATGGTCCCAAAACCAGGAGTATACAGATAGCACAAAATAGAGTCAATAGGTTAATTTTTAAAAGAAAAAGACCACATAATTGGGAAGGAGGTAAAGAGATAGATTAGGGAGGAAATTAGGGTAATATGATCAAATACATTATATGAAATTCTCAAAGAACTAATGAGAATCTATTTAAAGAAAGCAAGGGCGTGTGCTAGCTTATAGTCCAGGGGGGATGCAGCTATGGTGCCAACAGGAAAGACATGAGGCAAGAGCAAGAAGCCACTGAGTCACATTGCAACAACAGTCAGCAAGCAGAGAAGTAATGGGATGGGGCCTGACCTATAAATGCTCAAAGCCTGCCCCCTGTGACTCACTTCCTCCATCTAAGCACTACCTCCTAAGGGTTCTGCAACCTTTCCAAACAGCACTGTGCACTGCAGACCAGGCATTTGAATACATAAACCCCTAGGCTATAGTTTTTATTCAAACCACATCAGTGGTCCTCTTGAGGACAAACAACAAATCTAGGGAAACAATAAGCAAAATTTATGAACACTTAGCGAATTCCACTGCACTAGAGTAAAACGTGTACCAGCTGATTAGATGTGATGTGACCATCATCTGGGTCAAAAAGAACAGAAAATCATAGACACTTTTCACTCTGAATACAGGGAAGAAAAATCATCTTGAATAAGGCATAATTATCACATCATAATTTAAACCACTGTGAGATAGAAAACACTTTTGGCAAGAGAAGGGAGTGGTGGAAACTGGATGAACTACAAGGCACCAGGCACCATTTCCTTCTGTCTCTGCAGATGCTTGTACATAGGGAAGCCTTGACTCTGATATACCTAATGTGGGCAGTTTGCAGTGTCCATCATGAGCTCTTAAATTCCCCTGCTGGTCTCAGGCCTCAGAGCACCGCACTTGCTACCTCTCTGTACACGAGCTCTCTGTAAGGTACTGTGGAGCACATCCTGCTTCCTTGTCTTCAGCCTCTTGTGACTTCTACCTGCTTCTTTTTCCATTCTCTATTTTGTAGAATCCATACTAGATGTCACCAAATCTTTTCCCATTCCCTATATGTGCACTGACTCCATCAGGAACAAGCCACCAACTGCCTGGCCCATGATTGCATCCAGCCTTCCCTCTGTATTATCTTCTCCACCGTATAGTATGACACATAACTGCATACATGCTGAAATGCCCCTGCCTCAACTGAGGCACCCAGCTAGTGCAGGTCCCTTTGATTTTTTTTTCTTCCTTCTTGTATTTAAGGAATAAGCATGTGCATCTTTCTCCATGAAAAGTCCTTTGTCCTCTGAGGCAAGGGACAGCAAGTGGCTTCCCTGGACTTGGGTTACCCTCATATTTTAGAGTCTATATCCTCGTGATAAGTATTGAGCAAGAGGCAGTGCAGTTACTAATATCCAGGTCTGCTCCTCCATTTATTTCTACTCCATTGCATCTAGAAAAGCAGGTGTTCAGCCAGGAAGTAATGGTACACGCCTTTAATCCCAGAATTTGGGAGGCAGGTAGATCTCTGTGAGTTCAAAGCCAGCCTGATCTATATAGCTAGTTCCAGGACAGGCACAGCTACTCAAAAAGGAGGAGGAAGTGGAAGAGGAGAAGAAGGAAGGAAGGAAGGGAGGGAGGGAGGGAGGGAGGGACAAAGAAAGAAGAAAACAAACAAACAAAAATGGGAAAGGAACAAAAGAAAGGAAAGAAGGAAAAAAGGAAGAAGGATACCAATACATTCTCACACCTGTTTGGGCAACTATTATTTTTAAAAAGACAAAAAACCAGCAAATATTAAAGAAAATATAAAGAAGAGGAAGCCTACTCCTACTGGTGTTGGCAGTATGAATTAGTTTAGCTGTTATGGAAGACACTTTGGATATTTTTGAAAAAGCTAAACATTGGACTACCATTTGTTCCTACAACTCCATTATTGGTATAGACAAAGGAAGTGAGCACATTTTTGTCTAAACTATTGATAATAACCAAGATGTGGGGTTGATACAAAAATGAATACATCAAAAACTCTGTGTGTGCACGAGTGCACACACGTGTGGAGAGGGGGGAGAGCTGCTGTGGTATATGTAAATAGTATCCAGCCTTGAAACAGAGGAAATCCTGCCATTTGTAGCATAGATGAACCTTTAAATTAAGTGAAATAAGCCAGGCACTAACAGACAAATGCCACATGACCTTGTTCATGTGCAGAATCAAAAGAGAATAAATTCGTAAAAGTCGGATCATGGTTGCCAGAGGCCAGACAGTTAGGGTGCTGTGCTCAAAGGAGGCTGCACTCCAGTCAGACAGGGAGTCCGTTGCTGAGCTCTGTTGCACAGCACGCTGACAGCCTCGACATACACTCAAGCGCTGCCTGGAATAAAGAAAAATACAGAAAACCAGATAGTCCTGTTCACTGATTGAATGATCAGCAAAGACTTCTGGGAGAAGTAGGGCTTGAGGCTTCTCTGCTGATGCGAAGTAGATGAGGGCTTGGATAGATAAAGAGGGGATCAGGCAGAAAGATACAGCAAATTCTTTGTGAAAGTAAGATACAGTGGGGAGGTGGGTATAAACAGGATGTCAGGAGGCCAGCCATTGTTGCCACCACCAGGCACCAGAGTGTCTGTGTGGTCAGTGAGGCAGTACCCTTCCTCTTTCCTGAGCAACCTACTTGTTTATTTATTTGGTGGCTAATATTTCGTAGCAGCAAGGTCTTGCTTTTATCTGTAGCTTAGATAAAAGCCTTTAAAACAGTGTTACCTTAGGACAGTGATAGCCTATGGGTCCCTAGAGCATTTTCAGGCCTCTGCCCCCTGTCTTTCTCACTGGGACCTTTGAAGTGGTCAAATCTTATGATAACACAGGGATGTATAGAGCAGAGCTGAAGGCCCCCACCCCCAGACATGGATGGACCTGTGTGGGGTATATGGACTAGGGGGAAGGGGAACTGTAATGTAAGCACTAAGGTCAGAAATCTGCTCTTACCAGAACTCCTGGATGGTCCACTGTGTTCATAGGCCCAGGCACATTCCTGGGCCTGCCATTCACCTTGCAGCATTGAGAGAGAGGCAGCCCCAGTCTCCTGACGGGCAGTGTCTTTGGGGTGTGCCTATCCCAGCCAGCCAAGCTGCTCTTTAGAAATGATCCTGGGTCTTCACGACTTGTGTTTTGTTTCAGTGCTGGGCATGGGTTTTGTAACTCTGTCTTTCCAGGACTGAAGTACACACATCATCCTTGCTTTGATGCTGACTGATACCTTTCCTCCCCCGTCCCCATGCTCATTTTTTCTCCAGACCCAAACTTTTTAAATCAATAGCAACTTTCCTGGCTTTCTCTTTAGGGACATGGAATTTTGAGAAGCACTTCAGCTTTCTGGGTCTCTACATAATTCATCCCAGATGCATCTGGACTCCCAACCTCTTATGGCTCGAAGAGAACCTACTCTTTATTCCCAGAAGCCATTAGCCTTTTTCTGAATTTAGATTTCCTGAAAACTTAGCCAGCACACATTACAGAGTTGGATCCCATTTGAGAACTAAAACAAGAGTCAGTCCCAGGGGCCTGAAGAAGAAGTGGGCACCTGGCCAGAATATAAGGTGCCTGGGCCATACTAATCCAGGGACAACCTGAGTGGCCGGTGTACGAACTCAGTCCATTGCCTGGAAACCTACCTGCCCTAAGACTGTTAGTATGTGTAAGAGAGGAAGCCATCCTCCATGTGCCTGTCCTGACAGGGCGTGAGAGAAGGTGGCTGAAACAGCCTTCAGTCTTCAGCCACCCTTTAGGCATCTTTGAAGAGCTGGGCCCCTCGGGTGGGCGGGAGGCTGAGTCTAGCCTGGGAGCAGAGGACACTGCCCTGAGCTGGAGGCTGGGTTAACAGCAGCTTCCTCCAAGTAGGACCTTTGAGTGGAATGAGGAGAGAAGGGGCTTTGGAAAATCCTCTAGGTAAAACTGCAAACAAAAGAGAGGCAGGATGTAGGAAGCCACATGACTGGCCTGAGCCTGGCTCCACAGGCGCTGATGACTAGTAGGCACAGTATTAGCTTTGTGAATTTTATACGCTTTGATTCAGTGAGAATTTCAAGGTTTTTTTTTTCTTTCTTTCTTTCTTTTTTACTTATTTTTTTCTGTGCCTTCAAAATTCCTATTCTTTTAGGTCATTTTTTCTACTTGGATGATTATTTTCTTCTATTTTTAGAATTCTCTATTCTGGGTGCTATTTTTAAATATATTTCTAATTGAAATGTAATTCTATTACTTCTCTCCCCTTTCTCCCTTCACTCCTTTCCATGTCCTCATTCTCAAATTGATAGTCTCTTTTTCTTTGATTATTAATGTTACACATTAAATAAAGTCTTATGGTTTTACTGCTGTGAACACACACCATGACCAAGGCAACTCTTGAAAGAACAACATTTAATTGGGACTGGCTTACAGGTTCAGAGGTTCTGTCCATTATCATCAAGGTGGAAACATGGCAGCATCCAGGCAGGCATGGTGCAGGAGGAGCTCAGGGTTCTACATCTTCATCTGAAGGCTGCTAGAATACTCACTTCTAGGCAGCTAAGATGAGGGTTTTAAAGCCCACACCCACAGTGACACACCTACTCCAACAGGGCCACACCTACTAATCCCTGGGCCACTCCCTGGGCCAAGCATATATAAACCATCATATACACATAAATAAATATATATATATATATACACAGTTATGAAAATTCAACCTCCTAAGTTCCTTTTCTGTTATTGTTTGTGTGTATATGATTTCAGGGCTGACCACTTTGTATTGGTTTCTTCTTTTTCCCTCACAGTCATTAGTTGCCTAAAGTTCTCTGTTGAGGGGTGGTACCCTGCCACCCTTGATTGATTTCCTTTCTGTACTACCGTGTCTATTGATATTGTCTTTGTCCAGGTCTTGTTTATGCAGCCATTTCTGGGAGAAACAATTCTGTTTTCTGGGGGGGGGGGTACATGCTATAACTGTATCCACCAGTACTGGATCTCCCAGAAAATGTTCATCTCTATGTCGTGCCTACCTATGGTTTTCTGTAACGGTCTCCATTCACTGTAAAGAGAAGTTTCTTTGATGAGGGACGAGAGCCACACTTATCTGTGTGTATAAGGATACCATTATGTGTCCACTTAGGAATTATGCTGTCCTCTAGAATCCATGTCTGCTAAAACCTCACTAGCCTCAGGGAGTTGGCTAGGTTTCTAGCATCAGTCAAGATTTCACTCCAGTTGAGTGGGCCCTACTCCAGCTGCTATTGGCTACTACTAACATGTGAGCACCACTCACTATACCACTCCATGGATATCTTCCCAGGGTGGTCATTGGTGTTACAGCTCTGTAGGACTGTTAGTTGCTCTCCTCCCTTGAGACCTTGCATTACACCTTATGGCACTGTGAAATATACACTGGGTTAGATCCAGCTCAAAACATCCAAGTCCTGTGTTCTAAGTGTGTGATGGCTTCAGCAATGGGCCTTGACTTTCTGAAAGGCAACCAAGGACAATACAACAATGCCATGTACTATTTGCAGAGTCAATTGGACTGTGATCAAAGGGATGTTTCTTATGCCTGGTACTAGGGGTTTTGTTAGTGTATGGTTCTTGTGGGAGCGTTGTTAGTCCAAGTAACATAACTTTGAGATAAATAGATAGATAGATAGATAGATAGATAGATAGATAGATAGATAGATAGATAGATAGACAGACAGACAGATGGTGGATGAATGGATGGAAAGACAGAAAGACAGAGATGGATGGATAGATAGATATGATGATAGATATAATATAGAAGTATATATGATCTTTTGTTTGTAAGTAGCATAACTGTGTTGTATATATGAAGAGTTGTGTTTCATAATTTATATGCAATAGATATTAATTTAAGTAAATATAATGTACTATGAATCCTAGAGGCTTTATCAAGCAGCCTTGGTGTTATTTGACCCTCCTCCCTCCTTCTGTATTGCACCCTCTCTCCCTCTATTGGAGCCAACATCCTGGTTTTCCAGTTCCCCCTCCCCTTGTGTTCTGCTCCTCTCCTCTCTGGGTTGCTTCGTACTTTCCTAGTTTCTCTAGTTGCTCCCTGCTGGATGCTCACATCTGAGGATTGGAGGTAGGAACTGCAGACGAGAGAGAACAAGTCATGTTTGTGATTCCCGGTCTAGGGTACCACACCCAATATAATCTTTTCTAGGTCTATCCATTTAACTGTACATTTTTTGACATTTTTCTTTACTGCTGCCTAGTATTCTATCGGGTATATTCCCACATATTGATTATTAGTCATCTGTTGAAGGACACTTGAGTTGTTTTAGTGTTCTAGCTGTTGTGAATAGGATAGTAACTTATTTCTGAGAAGGTATTATGGAGTAGGATGTGAGACCTTTGGGCATATGCTAAGGAATGGTATAAGACGAGTCATGTGGTTGATTTGTTTTTAGTTTTTTAAGAATTCCCAATACTCATTTCCAGAGTGTCTGCCCAAGGTTGCAAACCTGCCCACAGTGAATGAAGCTTACCTTTTCCCCAAAACTATACTGGCATTTATTTTTTGCTATTTTCTTGATTTTTAGCCGTTACAAATGGGATAAGATAAAATACCAAAGTTGTTTTTTTTCTCATTTCCCTAATAGCTAATGATGATAAACAATTTTGAATATTTCTTAACCATGTTTCTTTTATTTAAGAAGTCTTAGGCATATGGAATGAACTAGAAAATATCATCCTGAGTGAGGTAACCCAATCACAAAAAAAAACACACTTGGTATGCACTCACTGATAAGTGGATATTAGCCCAAAAGCTTGAAATACCCAAGGTGCAATCCACAGACCACAAGAAGCTCAAGAAGAAGGATGACCAAAATGCGATGCTCCCACTCCTTCTTGAAAGAGGAAAAAATACCCATAGGAGGAGATATGGAAGCAAAATTTAGAGCAGCGACTGAAGGAATGGCCATTCAGAGCCTACCCTACATGTGGCCCATATATATACAGCCACCAAAACTAGATAAGATTGATGAAGCTAAAAAATGCATGCTGAAAGGGACCGGATATAGATCTCTCCTGAGAGACACATCCAGAGCACATCCAATACAGAGGTCAATGCTAGCAGCAAACCACCGAACTGAGAACAGGACCCCGTTTAGGGGAATTAGAGGAAGGATTGAAAGAGCTGAAGGGGCTCACAGCCCCATAAGAACAACAATGCCAACCAACCAGAACTTCCAGGGACTAAACCACTACTGAAAGACTATACATGGACTGACCCAGGGCTCCTACTGCGTATGTAGCAGAGAATAGCCTTGTTGAGGCACCAGTGGAAGGGAAGCCCTTGGTTCTGCCAAGGTTGGAGCCCCAGTGCAAGGGAATGTGAAGGGGGGCAGTAAGGGAGGTGGATGGCGGGGAGCACCCATATGGGGGAAGGGATGGGGATACAGGCTTATGGACAGAAAACCAGAAAAGGGAATACCATTTAAAATGTAAGTAAAGAAATATATCTAATAATTAAAAAAAAGAAGAAGTCTTTGTTTAAGTACCAAGACTAATTTTAATCAGATCATTTTGTTCCTTGACCCTTTGTGTTTTATATATTATGGCTAGTAATCCTCTGTCACTGTATAACCGGCAAAGGTTTGCTCCCATTCTATAGGTTTCTTCCCTGTTTTGTTGATTGGTTATTTAGCTGCACACAAGTATCTTAGTTCTACAAGCCTCCATTTTTCAACTGTAGTCTTAATTCTGAGGCAAATGGGGTCATTTCAGAAAGTCCTCTCCTATACCTCATCTTGTAGATACTGCATATATTTTCTTCTAGCACTTTTAGCTTTTGAGGTTTTTAATCCCTTTGCAGTTAACTTCTGTACAGGTAGTAAAGTCAGATCTAAAATCATGTTTCTGCATGTGGATGTCCAGTTTTCCCAGCAGCCTTTGTTGAAGATACTGCTGTCTTTTTCTCCAGTGTATACTTTTGTCAAATCTCAGATGGCCGTGCTTGTGTGTGTTCATGTTTATATCTTCTGTTTTATTTCACCACTGTTTTGTGCCAGTACCATATTTTTATTACTGTAACTCCATAATTCATCTTAAATGGGGAATGGTGATCCTCCCAATATGGTTCTTTCGATATCTGAGATCTTTCTAGTTCTGCTTGAATATTTTGGTAGATTTTTTTTCTATTTCTCTGAAGAATGCCATGGGGATTTTAATTGGATGTCAATTGACTTTAAATAGCTTTTGGAAGGGTGGTCATTTTCACATTTATTCTTCTGACCCATGAACACAACATGTCTTTCCATTTTCTAGTCTTTCTCAATCCACCTCTTCAGAGATTGGACTTTTTCACTGTAAAGGTCTCTCACCACCTCAGTTAAGTTTATTCAGAGATAGTTTATTGTCTTTCATGATAATATCAAAGGAAGTGTCCCCAAGATCTGGTTCTCACCGTGCTTGGTGGTGGTGTAAAAGAAGGCTGCTGACTTTTGTTAGGTAATTTTGTATTTTGTCATTTTGGAAATTCGTGTGTGTGTGTGTGTGTGTGTGTGTGTGTGTGTGTGTGTGTGTGTGTGTTCTACAAATTAGGGGTAATTTGACTTCTTTTCCTATCTGTACCTATTTAACTTCATTCTTTTTCCCTATTGATCCCTCTAGTGCTTTGAGTACAATATTGAAAAAGGAGTGGGAATAGTACACAGCCCTGCCTCGTTTCTAATTTTAATGGACTATTTTATGACTTGTTTTTCTAAATTTACTGCCAGTGTTGGCTGTGTGCTTGTCCTACATACCTTTATTATGTTGGAGTGTATTCCTTCCAGTCCTACTCTATTTAATACTGTCATGAATGCAGGTTTGATTTTGTAAAAGGCTTTTTCTACATCTCACTGAAATGATCATGATTTTTATCTTTAAGCCCATGTATACAATGTGTTATATTTATTGACTTATATATGTTCGATCCTACATTTCAGGATCAAGCTAACTTGATCATGGTGGATGATCTGTATGTGCACCTGCATTTGGCCTGCAGGTATTTTATTAAAGATTGTGTATCTGGGATCATCATCTGGTCTGTCATTTTGTTTGTTATAACTTTACCTGCTTTGGGTATTAGAGTAATACAGCCTTCATAAAACAAGTTCACAAGTGATTGTATTTCTAGTTTTTGAAAAAGAAGAATCCACTACAGTTCTTCGTTGAAAGTCTGGTAGAACCCGTGTGGGCATGCATTTTTAGCCAGAAAGCTTTTTCTTGTTTTGAGCTCCTGCCGCTCTTGCTCCAGTTAGATTGTTGATCTCTCCTTGGTTTATCTTTCCTTTGGTAATTTGGAAGAATCAAGTAATTCATCCATTTTTATTTTCATTTACATTTCCCAACTTAATAAAATACAGTTTTTAGAGCATTCTATTATAATATCATATATTTCTTTGGTATCTGTTGTAATGTTTCCCTGTTATTTCTTATTTTTTATTTATTTGCTTATTTCCCAAATGTTATGTCAGTTTGTGTCATCTCTTTCCATGTTAACTGGGCCAAGAGTCTGTCAATTTTATCTTCTCAAAGAACCAGCTCTTAAATTCTTTGATTCTGTGAATCTTTTTCTTTGATTTCTGCTCTAATTTTAATTAGTTTTTGCCATTGGCTGGGTTTGGATTTGGTTTGTTCTTATTTTTTCAAATTCTTTCTCAAGTGGTATCAAATCACTTACTTGTACTCTATCTGATATTTTACGTAGGCATTTAACTTGAGTATTTCTTATTTACATTTCGAATGTTATTCCCTTTCCCGGTTTCCAGGCAAACATCCCCCTAATCCCTCCCCCTCCCCTTCTTTATGGGTGTTCCCCTCCCCATTCTCCCCCCATTGCCGCCCTCCCCTCAACAATCACGTTCACTGGGGGTTCAGTCTTAACAGGACCAAGGTAAAGCTATGAACTTCTCTCTTAGAACTGCTTCTCGTGTGCTGGGGTCCTTTCATTTTCATTTAGTATCAGGGATATTTTTATATCTTTCTTGATTTCTCCTTTGACCCTTCATTGTACTATAATAAGTTGTTTAATCACCATGGATTTATACACTTACTGGCGTTTTGCTTGTTGTCAATTTTATTGAAGTTTTATTGTGTGATGATCATATAGGATACCTGGAATTATTTTAGTTTTCTGTGTCTGCTAAAGTTTATTTTGTGTTCCTGCATGTGGTCTGTTTTACAGAGACTTCCATGTGCTATTGGGCAGAATTATGGGATTCTGTTTTATTGTTATTTTGGTGTGTGTGTGTGTGTGTGTGTGTGTGTGTGTGTGTGTGTGTGTGTGCATGTCTCTCTCTCTCTCTCTCTCTCTCTCTGTGTGTGCATGCGTGTGTGTGTGTCTGCGTGTGTGTGTGTGTGTGTGTGTGTGTGTCTTATTTGGGTGCGGTGTTCTGTAGATATCTATTATGTCCATTTGATATAACTCTGAGGTTTTGTTTATATTTTGTTCAGATGACCTATCTTTTGGATAAGTTGGGATATTTGAAGTAACCTCTTATTACCTCTTATTGGGTTTGTGTTCCTCTGTGTTTTTATTCCATTAGGATGCTTTATATAAAATTGGGTGCACCACAGTTTGATGCACATATGTTCAGGAAAATAATGGTTCCTTTGATTAATTGTTCCTTTGATTAGAATGAACTGTCTCTCTTTGTCTCCTCTGATTAGTTTGAGCTTTAAATTTATGTCCTGCCTGCTGAATTCCAGATCCCATTTGCTTGTAATACTTTTTCCCATCCTTTATTTTAAAGCTAAAATGGCTTTCTTACAGACAACAGGAAGGGATCTGTTTCTTTTTTTTTTTTTTTTCGGTGCTGGGGACCGAACCCAGGGCCTTGCGGTTGCTAGGCAAGCGCTCTACCACTGAGCTAAATCCCCAACCCCGGGATCTGTTTTTTTTTTTTTTTTTTTATTAACTTGAGTATTTCTTATGTACATTTAAAGTGTTATTCCTTTTCCGGTTTCAGGCAAACATCCCTTCCTCCCCTTCCTTATGGGTGTTCCCCCCCCACCTCCCCCCATTGCCGCCCCCCCCGACAGTCTAGTTCACTGGGGTTCAGTCTAGCAGGACCCAGGGCTTCCCTTCCACTGGTGCTCTTACTAGGATATTCATTGCTACCTATGAGGTCAGAGTCCAGGGTCAGTCCATGTATAGTCTTTTAGGTAGTGGCTTAGTCCCTGGAAGCTCTGGTTGCTTTGGCATTGTTGTACATATAGGGGTCTCAAGCCCCTTCCAAGCTCTTCCAAATCATTCTCTGATTCCTTCAGCAATGGGGTCCGTTCTCAGTTCAGGGTTTGCTGCTGGCATTCGCCTCTGTATTTGCTGTATTCTGGCTGTGTCTCAGGATGGATCTACATCCTGCCCTGTCGTCTGCACTTCTTTTGCTTCATCCATCTTGTTAATGGGTGGCTGTATGTGTATGGGCCACATGTGGGGCAGGCTCTGAATGGGTGTTCCTTCAGTCTCTGTTTTAATCTTTGCCTCTCTCTTCCCTGCCAAGGGTATTCTTGTTCCCCTTTTAAAGAAGGAGTGAAGCCTTCACATTTTGATCATCCGTCTTGAGTTTCATTTGTTCTAGGCAACTAGGGTAATTCAAGCATTTGGGCTAATAGCCACTTATCAGTGAGTGCATACCATGTATGTCTTTCTGTGATTGGGTTAGCTCACTCAGGATATTTTCCAGTTCCAAACATTTGCCTCTGAATTTCCTTGAAATCGTTGATTTTGATAGCTGAGTAATATTCCATTGTGTAGATGTACCACATTTTCTGTATCCATTCCTCAGCAATACGTGTAACTGAACGAAGTAATACTGA
>NC_046155.1:137743997-137763109 GCF_011064425.1 Rattus rattus
AATTTAGATGCCAGCCTCTTTGAGGTGACTCATTAAGCTCACAGTGGCTCTGAATATAACGAAAAGTTACGTGCTCAGTCAAGTTCCCCTGTACCAATGTTTTAAAAGCAGTGGGCCATAAATTTGGGGAGTAACAGCAAAAAGAAAAATTGGGAAGAACCAAGACAATGCTAAGACATAGCTAGCATAAAATAGGTTGAATCAGGCATTGAGCTAACTGACACTTCCCTTCCCTTGTGGTTATAGGCATTGTGCTTGACTGAGAAATTGAAACGTCTGACTGTGAATTGAAACTGAATGGGAGTGGCATAAAAATAGGAAAGAAATTATTAACTGGATGTTTACGAGGGCTGAACCTGCATTAATCTTCTTTCTTCAAGGCTGACTGATTAAAACTTAAAACCATTTTTGGAGTATGTTGGAATGCTGTCTGTCTCTCAAATTGCTTTGGGACTGCTAGCTCAAACAGTCATTTGTGTCCACTTGCTGCATTTGGACTAATGACCTTGTAACTCATTAGGTAAGTTCTTCAGAAAATGCAAGCACACCCTAAGTTCTACTGACTAAAAGGTTTCAAATGCCATCAGATAGGCTCTCATAGGCTGTCAAAGCAGAGATTACAGCCTCACTTTTGGAGTGAGCTTGTCTCACTCATGTTTCTTTTGGCTAATGTGTTTGAAAAGGTCAGGAAAGTTAAACTATAGACTTAGCTAGCCACCCAAGTGAGTGAACCGAGGCTGCTAGAGATTGCCGAGTAGGCACAGAATGTGTGCTTATGGAACCCAAGGCAAAGGTTGTAAGAGCAGACTATCAGCGTTAGGATGCAGACCATACATCAAGAAATGGGAGGATCTAGGAAGAGTCTGTAGTGTGCAGGCTATCTCATTTGATTCAAAGAATCTCGAGGCCAGGGATGCCTGGAGAAGACCACAAGTGTAAAGCGAGAGTCAGTGGGGAGAAAGAGTCTTCGGTCAGAACAGTTTGAGTTCACATTATTTTAGATAAGTGTCATTTGAGAACAGTGGTGGTGTACTTGCTTTCCTTGAGGATCGTGTATGTAGGGATATGAAAAAGAGTACTCATTACCTCAGGTGTGGGAGGAGATGCTGAGTAAATATCTTGTAAACATTTTCATGTCTGCTATCAGATTGTAGATAGTGGGAAGAGACTGAAGGAAAGGTCATCCAGAGATTGTCACACATGGGGATCCATCCCATACAGTCACCAAAACCTAGTCACTATTGGGGATGCCACAAGTGCACGGACAGGAGCCTGGACATACAGCCTTCCTAAGAGGCTCCAAGCAGAGCCTGACAAATACAGAGGTTGATACCCAGCCAACCATTGGACTGAAAAAGGGTCCCTAATGGAGGAGTTAGGAAAAGGACTGAGGTAATCTGAGGGGTTTGCAAACTAGGAAGAACAATATTAACCAATCAGACACCCTAGTCTTCTAGGATTGGCTTATCAATCAAAGACATGGACTCACACATGGAAGTGACCTATGGCCCAGCTTATTAAGGTAGAGGATGGGTCTTGTCAATGCGGGAGGGAGAGGCCCTGGTCCTGTGCTCACCTCTAGTGTAGGGAATGCCAGAGCAGGAGGCCAGAGGAGTGTGGGTGGGTGAATGGGGAGCCCTTTCAGAAGGCAGGGAGGAAGGAGGATGGGCTGGGGTGGAAACCAGGAAAAGAGATAACATTTGTAAATGCAAATAAAAATCCAATAGAAGAAAAGAAAAAGAGAAGTGTGAGTAGAAAAAAGGAATCTATTAAATACAACTGAATGATAGATGAGTTTATTTTATAAGAGAAAGGCTTATATACGAACCAGAACAGTTTGAAGTTGAGAGGTATGAGGCTGTGGGAATTAATAGGATGGGGAAATGTGCATTTGAGAATTAAAAAGATGATATATAAGCATATAAAAGTTAGTGGTTTCGTTCTCCTAATTACTTGAAGAATTGGAGATGATAATGCCTGGAGAGATATTAGAGAAAGCTAACAGTTTTACTTAAGTAATAAACTTTAAAAACTGAAGAAATACTAACCTTAAAGTCACCTTTTTTTTTTTTTACGTGAAAATGAAGGTTAAAGACTGCTTGTCTGCTGTACCAGGAAACCACTAATTGCTGTAAAGCCCAGCTACTCGTGAAGAACGGGCTGTGTAAACCTAAAGGGAGATGTGTTTTGTTTCATTTTCTGTTCTAAGGAAGCAGTATTTGGAACTCTTTATCTGAGATTCATAGAATTTATGTAACTTTAAGGATTTTCTAAAAGTATTATTAACACTGACTCAAAGACTTGAGGCTGTACTGTTTGCAAACTAACAGACAGTTCAGGCTCTCTGGTCAGGAGAAGGAAAAAGAATGAGAAAGGGAGAAAGCAAGAGCATGAGAAAAGGGAAGGCAAACAAATGAGAAGGCAAAGAGGAGCAGAAGGAAGAATAATGAGAGTCCTCAGGAACAGAGAACCTGAGCTTGCATCCACTACTGACTCCTAGCCATTACTAAATTAGAGCTCCTCCCATTTCCGCCTTTCTCAGGACCCTCCTCATGCTGAGGCTGGACCTCAGCAATTTTTAACATCTCCATTTTTACATTCTCATCCATGTGGATTCCAGGGCTCAAATTCAGGTGGTGAAACCTTAGAGAGTGTCTGGAAGCTGAGCCATCTCACGTCCCTCTCTAATATCTTAGATAAAGTCTAATACTGTGAACCAAACAAAGGAAAGTGTATATATAGCTCCTTCACCGTAAAGCAGCAGAAACTGAGCACTCTTGATTGCAACAGCCTCCAAACCAACCTGTCATCCCACAACTGCTGTGCAGATCAGCGGCCTCACAAGCAGAGAATTTCTGACTGTTCGTGAAATTAAACTTGGCTTGGTCCCCTATTGTTGGTGTGGCCTAATCACATGCTCACTTGCGACCCTGAACATATCATTTTCTGCTATTTCCTGAAACCAGGTTCTGGACATTGACTTACCCACATCTGCTTTTCGTGGTTCCTTATCCTACCATCACAGACTTGCATTTCTTGTCACAAGCCCATTTCTCAAACCTCTTGAACTCTTTAATATAACTTCATTATATAAACTGCATATATGAGAACGTATTTATTATTCGTTGTGTGGCATGTGATATGAATTAATATTTAGTAATTAAAACTGAGACAAAAGAACATGTATTTGCTGCTGACAGGAACTGGATGTAGAGGCTGACGGGAACCGGTATAGATCTCTCCTGAGAGACACAGCCAGAATACAGCAAATACAGAGGTGAAATGCAAAACCACTGAACTGAGAACGGGACCCCCGTTGAAGGAATCAGCGAAAGAACTGGAAGAGCTTGAAGGGGCTCGAGACCCCATATGAACAACAACGCCAATCAACCGAGCTTCCAGGGACTAAGCCACTACCCAAAGACTATAGGACTGACCCTGGGCTCCAACCTCATAGGTAGCAATGAATAGCCTAGTAAGAGCACCAGTGGAAGGGGAAGCCCTTGGTCCTGCCAAGACAGAACTTCAGTGATTGTTCATCAGAGGAAGTGTACGGGGGGCAGGATGGGGGAGGGGAACACCTACATTGAAGGGGAGGAGGAATTAGGGGATATTACCAGAAACTGGGAAAGGGAACAACAAATTATGTAAATAAGAAAATCCAATGCTAATAAAGATGGAGGAAAAAAATCATC
The DNA here is from genome assembly GCF_011064425.1 of Rattus rattus. Classification (NCBI taxonomy): domain Eukaryota; kingdom Metazoa; phylum Chordata; class Mammalia; order Rodentia; family Muridae; genus Rattus; species Rattus rattus. Next base: position 137,747,693 of record NC_046155.1, read on the forward strand.
ATGATGTTCAAAGGAAGTTTCATACCTGCCTTCCCCAAAGTCTCACTTATGTCTATTCTTCTCATAGTGCATCAGCCTTTTTTCTTGGAAGTACTGAGCTACTTAGTAGTTTAGTAGTCATTCAGAAGGGTAACATCCTGGGGTCATCTATGAACATAAAGTGATACCCAGAACCAGAAATAGAACTGCCCAGTTGTGAAAGCTTAGGCATCTGCCATTGACCACTGGTAGAGGTTAAGGAAAGTATGTCACCTTTCCTGGACTTCTTTCTTTGCTCTGGAGCAGTAAGAACAGAGAAACAACAAATGCTTCCTTCATTTTTCATCTTAATGATAAGCACTTTTAAAAACAGAGGTTTAGAGCAGGTTTCTAAGATAGATAAATGTGATGTGAAGGCAAAATTGTGTTTGCAGTTCTGAATGAAGGCAGCAGGAAATTTGAAAATTGAAAAACACAACTAAAGAATTTAATTCCATTCACAGTGGCATAAATTCGATGTTATTAAATCCATAAAATATTTGAGTAAGTGCCATTTCTTTCCATAAAGGGCAAGGCAACATAGTGCCAGAGCCTCAAGTCTCAGTAAAGGTGAAGCAAAGACTGGAGAAAAGAGGCTGACATGCACTGGATCTCTTTGGCAGGACCTCAGTACTGAGGCGCCACTGGAAGCCAGTTAACTGAAGGAGATCAAGAGAAAACTACAGACTGCTGAAGTGAAAACAGAGGACAGAGAAGGTCTTTTCCAGTGCTGGCTGAGGCTGGCAGGAGTCTTTTACTGGCATTAGAACTTACCCTTTTGTGTTGAGACTCACTTGAGTCTGTGCTCTCTAATTTTCTCAAAATAAACAGTAACAAATGTGGGTGGAAAAGAAGTAGCGCTACTATCAGATGAGCAAAATAGATGAGATTATCAGGCAAATTACAGCCATTAAAATTGAGGGAATCATGGTAATTCTGTTACTAATAAATTATACCAGAAGACAAATGCGCTTGTCTGTTGTTTCTGGCATGGTGTGCTCAAGGATGAGGACTTGTAGCCAGGAAGCATGGCTGCCTCTCCAGGAGAAAGATGCATAAGTTGTCAAGGATATATTAAATCAAAAGCTTGTTATAGGAGCACAAACACAGAATGAATATATATTAAAGGGTATATATGATGCTGAGATCGGCTAACTAATAATGTCTATTCAGATCAAGAGGCTAAGAATATGGTGGAGTTGGTCAGGCCCATAAAAGGTCAACAGGATCTAATATGGTGCTAGAGGCCCGATATTAGCTTCTTCAGTTTATGTTAGCCTGAAGATTCTGGTTCTAATATCACAGCAGTGCCAGTGACAGCAACAGGAGCTTCAAACTTCCAGCAGCCGAAGACAGACAGCCAAAGCGAAATCTCCTTTCCCATATCCTCTTCTGAGCTTCACTAGAAGTCCATATGTAGGGTGTTCTTCCAGTTCAAACATTCGATTAAGATAGTTCCCATGAGTGCCCAGTTCATGACTACAGGAAAGGTTGAGCTGAGATAATGGTGCATTGGACCACACCTCGGCTGTATCTCCTTCCATTTCTTTCCTATTGTGGCCCTCGGGCGAGACCTTCCTGGATGTTGAGGTCATGGAGAGCCTGCAGGCAACACCCGAACAAACCCTGAGCCTGAGGACCACAGGTAAGACAAACTTTTCTGCTACAAACGACTTGCCTGGTGATCTCAACAGAGGCGGAGTCTCTCTGGGGCCGGACACTTCCGTAGTTTGCTGAGTCCCGGACTAGCCGGAGAATCCTCGGCCTGCAGCAGCTCTCTGCCCCAGGCCCCCTGGAGAGGAGTTCTCACGCTGGTCGGGCGTGGCACCCTGAGGCAGCAGAGCGGAGGAGACCACCTATCCCTTGATCAGTCTTGAAGACAAACTTTTCTGTTACAAATGAATTTGCCTGGTGAACTCAAGACACAGCTCACAGGAACAGTTGAAGACCTGTAGAGAAGAAAACTGTTACCAAAGTAGAACACTCTGTCTCTCATAATCTCGGCTGAAAGACAACAGAAAAATAGATCTACAGCACTTGGACATAGGTTTATAAGATTGTTCATTACTGTCAGAAATAGTAACAAAGTAACACCAGAGATACCCGATGGCGTTAGGAACCTGCTAACAGAACTCCCACCAAACAAAAATTTGTTGATAAAGTTGGTCTGCAAATTGATCAGCATAGATGGAGAAACCAAGATATTCCAAGGACAAACCAATTACAATATCTTTCACAAATCCAGCACTACAAAGGATAATAAATGGTAAAAGCCCAACATAAGGTGCCAGCTATACCCTAGAAGAAGCAAGAAACTAATCGTCTTGGCAACAAAACAAAAAGAAGAAAAGAATAAACATAACCTGCAAATATGAATACAACCTAAAGTAATAATCACTATTCTTTATCTTCAACATCACTTGTCTCATCAATAAAAAGACATAGATTAACAAACTGACACGCATCCAGGACCCTGCATTCTGCTGCCTACAGGAAAACTCACCAGAGACAAAGACAGACACTACCAGAGTGGGGTGTTGAAATCTCTCCTGCCGCTGTTGTGTGGGGTGCATGTGTGTTTTGCTTTAGTAAAAGTTTCTTTTATGATGTAGGTGCCCTTGTATTTGGGGCAGATGTAGGATTGAGAGTTCATCTTGGTGGATTTTTCCTTTGATGAATATGAAGTGTCCTTCCTTATATTTTGATGACTTTTAGTTGAAAATTGATTTTATCTGATATTAGAGTGGCTACTCCAGCTTGCTTCTTCTGACCATTTGCTTTTATTGGGAGTTGAGACCATTGATGTTGAGAGATATTAAGGAATAGTGATTATTGCTTCCGGTTGTATTCATATTTGGAAGTGAGGTTATGTTTGTGTGCTTTTCTTCTCTTTGTTTTGTTGCCAAGACGATTAGTTTCTTGCTTCTTCTAGGGTATAGCTGGCCTCCTTATGTTGGGCTTTACCATTTATTATCCTTTGTAGTGCTGGATTTGTAGAAAGATATTGTGTAAATTTGGTTTTGTCATGGAATATCTTGGTTTCTCCATCTATGCTGATTGAGAGTTTTGCAGGATACAGTAACCTGGGCTGGCATTTGTGTTCTCTTAGGGTCTGTATGACATCAGTCCAGGATCTTCTGGCCTTCATAGTTTCTGGCGAAAAGTCTGGTGTGATTCTGATAGGTCTGCCTTTTATATGTTACTTGACCTTTTTCCCTTACTGCTTTTAATATTCTTTCTTTATTTTGTGCGTTTGGTGTTTTGACTATTATGTGACGGGAGGTGTTTCTTTTCTGGTCCAATCTATTTGGAGTTCTGTAGGCTTCTTGTATGCCTATGGGTATCTCTTTTTAGGTTAGGAAGTTTTCTTCTATGATTTTGTTGAAGATATGTACTGGTCCTTTGAGCTGGGAGTCTTCACTCTCTTCTATACCTATTATCCTTAGGTTTGATCTTCTCATTGAGTCCTGGATTTCCTGTATGTTTTGGACCAGTAGCTTTTTTCCGCTTTACATTATCTTTGACAGTTGAGTCAATGATTTCTATGGAATCTTCTGCTCCTGAGATTCTCTCTTCCATCTCTTGTATTCTGTTGGTGAAGCTTGTATCTACAGCTCCTTGTCTCTTCTTTTGGTTTTCTATATCCAGGGTTGTTTCCATGTGTTCTTTCTTGATTGCTTCTATTTCCATTTTTAATTCCTTCCACTGTTTGATTGTGTTTTCCTGTAATTCTTTCAGGGATTTTTGTGTCTCCTCTCTTTGGGCTTCTACTTGTTTATTTATGTTTTCCTGGAATTCTTTCATGCATTTTTGCGATTCCTCTCTGTAGGCTTCTACTTGTTCTCTAAGGAAGTTCATCATGTCTTTCTTGAAGTTCTCCAGCATCATGGTTAAATATGATTTTTGAATCTAGATCTTGCTTTTCTGGTGTGTTTGGATATTCCGTGTTTGCTTTGGTGGGAGAATTGGGCTCCGATGATGCCATGTAGTCTTGGTTTCTGTTGCTTGGGTTCCTGCGCTTGCCTCTCGCCATCAGATTATCTCTAGTGTTACTTTGTTCTGCTATTTCTGACAGTGGCTAGACTGTCTTATAAGCCTGTGTCTCAGGAGTGCTGTAGATCTGTTTTCCTGTTGTCTTTCAGCCAGTTATGGGGACAGAGTGTTCTGCTTTCGGGCGCGTAGTTTTTCTTCTCTACAGGTCTTCAGCTGTTCCTGTGAGCCTGTGTCTTGAGTTCACCAGGCAAGTTGTTTGTAGCAGAAAAGTTTGTCTTACCTGTGGTCCCCAGGCTCAAGTTTGCTCGCGGGGTGTTGCCTATGAGCTCTCCACGGCCTCAGCAGCCAGGAAGATCTGCGCCGCCCCTTCCGGGAGGTTCCGTGCACCAGGGTTCCAGATAGCTTTTGTTTTCCTCTGGGGTCAGTACTGTGTGCAGCGTGCAGTCTCTTCTGGTTTCCCAGGCGTGTCCGCCTCTCTGAAGGTTTAGCTCTCCCTCCCACGGGATTTGGGTGCAGAGAGCTGTTTATCCGGTCGGTCCCTTCAGGTGCGGTGTCTCAGACGCAGTGAATCTGCTGCTCCTGGGCCCTCCTCTACGGGTACCCAGAGGCCGTATACAGTACCCTCCTGGGCCAGGGATGTGGGCAGAGGTGGGCGGCGTTGGTGGTCTCCTCCGCTCTGCTGCCTCAGGAGTGCCCGCCCGACCAGGCGGCGAGAACTCCTCTCCAGGGGGCCTGGGAGCAGAGAGCTGCTGCAGGCCGGGATTCTCCGCTGGTCCGGGACTCTGGCCAAACACCGGAAGTGTCCGGCCCCAGAGGAACTCCGCCTCTGTGTGACCCGAGATCACCAGGCAAGTCGTTTGTAGCAGAAAAGTTTGTCTTACCTGTGGTCCTCAGGCTCAGGTTTGTTCGCGGGGTGTTGCCTATGAGCTCTCCACGGCCTCAGCAGCCAGGAAGATCTGCGCCGCCCCCGAGAATTTTTTAATAGAAGGAAGAAATGGAAGAAGTCTGGCCGAGGTGTGGTCCAATGCCTACCATTATCTCAGCTCCAGCCTTTCCTGTAAGGTCACATGAAAGACTGGGCACTTTCCTTAGGAACTATCTTAATCAGATGTTTGAACTGGAAAGAACTACCCTACATATGGACTTCTGAGTGAAGCTCAGAGAAGAGGATATGGGAGAAGGAAAGTTTCGCTTTTGGCTGTCTGTCTTCATTTTTGCTGGAAGTTTGGCTCCTCTGTTGCTGTCACTGGCACTACTTTGCTGATATTAGAACCAGAATCTTCAGGCTTCTAACATAAACTGAAGAGGCTAGCAGGCCTCCAGGCCTCTAGCACCATATTGGGTCTGTTGACCTTTATGGGCTGACCAACTTACCATATTCTTAGCCTCTTGATCTGAGATAGACATTATTGGATTAGCCAGTCTGTATCATGTAAACCACCCTTTAATATATATTCATTCTATTGTTTGTGCTCCTATAACAAATACTGATTTAATATATCACTTGACAACTTGTAAATCTTTCTCTGGAAGGCAGCCACTGCTTCTGGCTACAAGTCCCTCATCATGAGCACACCATGCCAGAAACAGACAAACGCATTTGTGTCTTTTCACAGTATTATAATTTATTGAATAACAGAAATTCACACGTTCCCTCAATTTTAATGGCTGTAATTTGCCTGATAATCTCATCTATTTTGCTCATCTGATAGTGGCAACTGCACCTTCTTTTTTTTTCCACCCACATTTGTTACTGTTTATTTTGAAAGTTACGAGAACTGGAACTCAAATTAGTCTCAACATCACTAAAAAGGGTAAGTTCTAATGCCAATGCAAAGACTCCTGCCAGCCTCAGCCAACACTGGAAAGGAGCCTTCTCTGTCCTCTGTTTTCACTTCAGCAGTCTGTAAGTTTTCCTCTTTGATCTCCTTCAGTTCAACTGGCTTCCAGTGGCCGCCTCAGTACTGAGGTCCTGCCAAGGGTCCAGTGCATATCCCAGCCTCTTTTTCTCAATCTTTGCTTCACCTTTACTGAGACTTGAGGCTCTGGCACTATGTTGCCTTGCCCTTTTATGGAAAGAAGTAAGCACCTTTACTCAAATATTTTATGGATTTAATAACTTTATCCGGAATTTATGCCACTGTAAAGATAGGTCAATTCTTGGATTTGTGTTTTTCAATTTTCAATTTTCCTGCTGCCTTCATTCAGAACTGCAAAGAACACAATTTTTGCCTTCACATCACATTTTATCTATGTAGAAACCCTGCTCTAAACCTCTGTTTTAAAGTGTGCTTATCATTAAAGATGAAAAAATGAAGGGAAGCATTTGTTGTTTCTCTGTTCTTACTGCTCAGAGCAAAAGAGAGAAGTCCAGGAAGGTGACATACTTTCCTTAACCTCTACCAGTGGTCAATGGCAGATGCCTAAGCTTTCACAACTGGGCCGGTTCTATTTCTGGTTCTGGGTATCACTTTATGTTCATAGATGACCCCAGGATGTTACCTTCTCAGACAAGCGAGCTACTAAACTACTAAGTAGCTCAGTACTTCCAAGAAAAAAGGCTGATGCACTATACTGAAGAATAGACATAAAATTGGACTTTGGGGGAAGGCAGGTATGGGAAACTTCCTTTGAACATCCTTGATGATTTTTTTCCTCCATCTTTATTAACGTGGATTTTTCTTATTTACACTTCAATTGTTATTCCCTTTCCCAGTTTCTGGGCCAATATCCCCCTAATTCCTCCCACTCCCCTTCAATATGGGTGTTCCCCTCCCCATCCTGCCCCCATTACCGCCCTCTGATGAACAATCCCATTCACTGGGGATTCTGTCTTGGCAGGACCAAGGGCTTCCCCTTCCACTGGTGCTCTAACTAGGCTATCCATTGCTACCTACACAGTTGGAGCCCAGGGTCAGTCCATGTATATATAGTCTTTGGGTAGTGGCTTAGTCCCTGGAAGCTCTGGTTGCTTGGCATTGTTGTACATATGGGGTCTCGAACCCCTTCAAGCTCTTCCAGTTCTTTCTCTGATTCCTTCAACGGGGGTCCCGTTCTCAGTTCAGTGGTTTGCATTCACCTCTGTATTTGCTGTATTCTGGCTGTGTCTCTCAGGAGAGATCTATACCGGTTCCTGTCAGCCTCTACATCCAGTTCCTGTCAGCAGCAAATACATGTTCTTTTGTCTCAGTTTTAATTACTAAATATTAATTCATATCACATGCCACACAACGAATAATAAATACGTTCTCATATATGCAGTTTATATAATGAAGTTATATTAAAGAGTTCAAGAGGTTTGAGAAATGGGCTGTGACAAATGCAAGTCTGTGATGGTAGGATAAGGAACCCGAAAGCAGATGTGGGTAAGTCAATGTCCAGAACCTGGTTTCAGGAAATAGCAGAAAATGATATGTTCAGGGTCACCAAGTGAGCATGTGATTAGGCCACACCAACAATAGGGGACCAAGCCAAGTTTAATTTCACGAACAGTCAGAAATTCTCTGCTTGTGAGCCACTGATGTACACAGCAGTTGTAGGATGACAGGTTGGTTTGGAGGCTGTTGCAATCAAGAGTGCTCAGTTTCTGCTGCTTTACGGTGAAGGAGCTATATATACACTTTCCTTTGTTTGGTTCACAGTATTAGACTTTATCTAAGATATTAGAGAGGGACGTGAGATGGCTCAGCTTCAGACACTCTCCCTAAGGTTTCATAACCTGAATTTGAGCCCTGGAATCCACATGGATAGAATGTAAAAATGGAAAAAAATGTTAAAAATTGCTGAGGTCCAGCCTCAGCATGAGGAGGGTCCTGAGAAAGGCGGAAATGGGAGGAGCTCTAATTTAGTAATGGCTAGGAGTCAGTAGTGGATGCAAGCTCAGGTTCTCTGTTCCTGAGGACTCTCATTATTCTTCCTTCTGCTCCTCTTTGCCTTCTCATTTGTTTGCCTTCCCTTTTCTCATGCTCTTGCTTTCTCCCTTTCTCATTCTTTTTCCTTCTCCTGACCAGAGAGCCTGAACTGTCTGTTATTTGCAAACATTACAGCCTCAAGTCTTTGATCATTGTTAATAATACTTTTAGAAAATCCTTAAAGTTACATAAATTCTATGAATCTCAGATAAAGAGTTCCAAATACTGCTTCCTTAGAACAGAAAATGAAACAAAACACATCTCCCTTTAGGTTTACACAGCCCGTTCTTCACGAGTAGCTGGGCACAGCAATTGTGGTTTCCTGGTACAGCAGACAGCAGTCTTTAGTAACCATTTTCACGTAAAAAAAAAAAAAGGTGACAGATTACTAAGGTTGAAATTATTTCTTACAAAGTTTTAAAGTTTGTGCAAGTAAAACTGTTAGCTTTCTCTAATATCTCTCCAGGCATTATCATCTCCAATTCTTCAAGTAATTAGGAGAACGAAGCACTAACTTTTATATGCTTATATATCATCTTTTAATTCTCAAATCTTTGTTTCCCATCCTATTAATTCCACAGCCTCATGCACTCTCCTTCTAAACTGTTTCTGGTTCGTATATAAGCCTTTCTCTTATAAAATAAACTCATCTATCATTCAGTTGTATTTAATAGATTCCTTTTTTCTACTCACACTTCTCTTTTTTTTCTTTTCTTCTATTGGATTTTTTATTTGCATTTCAAATGTTATCTCTTTTCCTGGTTTCCACCCCATCCCATCCTCCTTCTCCCTGCCTTCATGAAGGGGCTCCCCCATTCACCCACCCACTCCCTCTGGCCTCCCTGCTCTGGCATTCCCCTACACTAGGGAATTGAGCCTTCACAGGACCAAGGGCCTCTCCTCCCACTGATGCCTGACAAGGCCCATCCTCTGCTACATATGCAGCTGGAGCCATGGGTCACTCCATGTGTGAGTCCATGTCTTTGATTGATAGCTTAATCCATAAGAACTCTGGGGTGTCTGATTGGTTAATATTATTGTTCTTCCTATGGTTTGCAAACCCCTCAGTTACCTCAGTCCTTTTTCTAACTCCTCCATTGGGGACCCCTTTTTCAGTCCAATGGTTGGCTGCGGGTATCAGCCTCTGTATTTGTCAGGCTCTGGCAGAGCCTCTCGGAAGACAGCTATGTCAGGCTCCTGTCAGCGTGCACTTCTTGGCATCCCCAATAGTGACTAGGTTTGGTGACTGTATATGGGATGGATCCCCATGTGTGACAATCTCTGGATGACCTTTCCTTCAGTCTCTTCCCACTATCACCAATCTGATAGCAGACATGAAAATGTTCTAAGATAACTCAACATCTCACTCCCACCTGAGGTAATGAGTACTCTTTTCATATCCCTACATACACCAGTCCTCAAGAAATGTAGAGTACACTAACATTGTTCTCAAATAACACTTATCTAAAATAATGTATGAACTCAAACTGTTCTGACCAGCTCTTTTCCCCACTGCTCTGCTTCACTTATGAGGTCTTCTCAGGCATCCTCTTAGCCTCAGATTCTTTGAATTAAATGAATGGCATGCACACTACACAGACCTCTTCCTAGAATCTCCCACATTTCTTGATGTATGGTCTGTCTAACAGCTGACTAGATGCTCTTACAACCTTTGCCTTAGGTTCCTTAAGCACCATTCTATGCCTACTCGTAATCCTACAGCCTCATGAGTTCCTCCACTTGGGTGGCTAAGTCTATAGTTTTAACTTTTCCTGACCTTTTCAAACACATTAGCCAAAAGAAACATGAGTGAGACAAGCTCACTCAAAGTGAGGCAATCTCTGCTTTGAGCCTTAGAGCCTATCTGATGGCATTTGAAACCTTTTAGTCAGTAGAACTTAGGGGTTTGCTTGCATTTTCTGAAAGACTTACCTAATAGTTACAAGGTCATTAAGTCAAATACAGAAGTGGACACAAATGACTGTTTAGGGGCTAAAGCAGTCCAAAGCAATTTGAGAGACATACAGCATTCCAACTCTCCAAAAATAGTTTTAGTTTTAATCAGTCAGCCTTGAAGAAAGATTAATGCAGGTTCAGCCCCCTGTAAATTTCAGTTAATAATTTCTTCCTATTTTTATGCCACTCCCATCAGTTTCAATTCTCAGTCAAGCACAATTCTCAGAAATGCCTATTTTTTAACCACAAGGGAAAGGGAAGTGTCAGTTAGCTCAATGTCTGCTGATTAACCTATTTTATGCTAGCTATTTTTTTCTTAAATTGTCTTGGTTCTTCTAATTTTTCTTTTTGCTGTTACTTCCCAAATTTGTACACTGTTTAAAACATTGAAGTAAGAAGACTTGAGAGCACAGACCCTTTTTCTGTTATATTCAGACCACTGTGAAAGCTTAATGAGTCCTCAAAGAAACTGGCATCTTTTTTTTAAATTAAGTATAAAAAGTTCTTAAGCATATTTATTCAAGTACAAAGAGGGGGCAAAAAGAAAGAATAGTTGAAATTTTAAATTAAAAATGTAGAAAAATCTCTGCTCCCAAAACCCGTAGGAGAGAGACCTCACCACCTGGTCAGGTGGGCACTCCTGAGGCTGCAGAGCAGAAAAGACCACCAACACTGCCCACCCCTGCCCACATCCCTGGCTCAAGAGGAAACTGTATACGGCCTCTGGGTTCCTGTAGAGGAGGGCCCAGGAGCAGCAGGACCGCTGCGTCTGAGACACTGCCAGAACCTGAAGGGACCTACCGGATAAACAGTTCTCTGCACCCAAATCCCATGGGAGGGAGAGCTAAACCTTCAGAGAGGCAGACATGCCTGGGAAACCAGAAGAGACTGCACTCTGCACACATCTCTGACGCCAGAGGAAAACACCAAACGCCATCTGGAATCCTGGTGCACGGAAACTCCCGCAAAGGGCTGCACAGATCTTCCTGGTTGCTGCCGCCGCGGAGAGCTCGTAGGCAGCACCCCACGAGCAAACTTGAGCCTCGGAACCACACGTAAGACCAATTCTTCTGCTGCAAGTGACCTGCCTGGTGAACTCCAGACACAGGCCCACAGGAACAGCTGAAGACTTGTAGATAGGAAAAACTACACGCCCGAAAGCAGAACACTCTGTCCCCATAACTGGCTGAAAGAAAACAGGAAAACAGGTCTACACCACTCCTGACACACAAGCTTATAGGACAGTCTAGCCACTGTCAGAAATAGCAGAACAAAGTAACACTAGAGATGATCTGATGGCGAGAGGCAAGCGCAGGAACCCAAGCAACAGAAACCAAGACTACATGGCATCATCGGAGCCCAATTCTCCCACCAAAGCAAACACGGAATATCCAAACACACCAGAAAAGCAAGATCTAGATTCAAAATCATATTTGATCATGATGCTGGAGGACTTCAAGAAAGACATGAAGAACTCCCTTAGAAAAACACAGGAAAACATAAATAAACAAGTAGAAGCCTACAGGGAGGAAATCACAAAAATCCCTGAAAGAATTCCAGGAAAACATAAATAACCAAGTAGAAGCCCATAGAGAGGAGTCACAAAAATCGCTGAAAGAATTCCAGGAAAACACAATCAAACAGTTGAAGGAATTAAAAATGGAAATAGAAGCAATCAAGAAAGAACACATGGAAACAACCCTGGATATAGAAAACCAAAAGAAGAGACAAGGAGCTGTAGATACCACCTTCACCAACAGAATACAAGAGATGGAAGAGAGAATCTCAGGAGCAGAAGATTCCATAGAAATCATTGACTCAACTGTCAAAGATAATGTAAAGCGGAAAAAGCTACTGGTCCAAAACATACAGGAAATCCAGGACTCAATGAGAAGATCAAACCTAAGGATAATAGGAATAGAAGAGAGTGAAGACTCCCAGCTCAAAGGACCAGTAAATATCTTCAACAAAATCATAGAAAAAAACTTCCCTAACCTAAAAAAAGAGATACCCATAGGCATACAAGAAGCCTACAGAACTCCAAATATATTCAACCAGAAAAGAAAATCCTCCCGTCACATAATAGTCAAAACACCAAATGCACAAAATAAAGAAAAAATATTAAAAGCAGTAAGGGAAAAAGGTCAAGTAACATATAAAGGCAGACCTATCAGAATCACACCAGACTTTTCGCCAGAAACTATGAAAGCCAGAAGATCCTGGACAGACGTCATACAGACCCTAAGAGAACACAAATGCCAGCCCAGGTTACTGTATCCTGCAAAACTCTCAATTAACATAGATGGAGAAACCAAGATATTCCATGACAAAACCAATTTACACAATATCTTTCTGCAAATCCAGCACTACAAAGGATAATAAATGGTAAAGCCCAAAATAAGGAGGCAAGCTATACCCTAGAAGAAGCAAGAAACTAATCGTCTTGGCAACAAAACAAAGAGAAGAAAAGCACACAAACATAACCTCATATGCAAATATGAATATAACAGGAAGCAATAATCACTATTCCTTAATATCTCTCAACATCAATGGCCTCAACTCCCCAATAAAAAGACATAGATTAACCAACTGGATATGCAACGAGGACACTGCATTCTGCTGCCTGCAGGAAACACACCTCAGAGACAAAGACAGACACTACCTCAGAGTAAAAGGCTGGAAAACAACTTTCCAAGCAAATGGTTGGAAGAAGCAAGCTGGAGTAGCCATTCTAATATCAAATAAAATCAATTTTCAACTAAAAGTCATCAAAAAGATGAGGAAGGACACTTCATATTCATCAAAGGAAAAATCCACCAAGATGAACTCTCAATCCTAAATATCTATGCCCCAAATACAAGGGCACCTACATACGTAAAAGAAACCTTACTAAAGCTCAAAATACATTGCACTCACACAATAATAGTAGGAGATTTCAACACCCCACTCTCATCAATGGACAGATCATGGAAACAGAAATTAAACAGAGATGTAGACAGACTAAGAGAAGTCATGAACCAAATGGACTTAACGGATATTTATAGAACATTCTATCCTAAAGCAAAAGGATATACCTTCTTCTCAGCTCCTCATGGTACTTTCTCCAAAATTGACCATATAATTGGTCAAAAAACGGGCCTCAACAGGTACAGAAAGATAGAAATAATCCCATGCGTGCTATCGGACCACCACGGCCTAAAACTGGACTTCAATAACAATAAGGGAAGAATGCCCACACATATGTGGAAATTGAACAATGCTCTACTCAATGATAACCTGGTCAAGGAAGAAATAAAGAAAGAAATTAAAGACTTTTTAGAATTTAATGAAAATGAAGGTACAACATACCCAAACTTATGGGACACAATGAAAGCTGTGCTAAGAGGAAAACTCATAGCGCTGAGTGCCTGCAGAAAGAAACAGGAGAGAGCATATGTCAGCAGCTTGACAGCACACCTAAAAGCTCTAGAACAAAAAGAAGCAAATACACCCAGGAGGAGTAGAAGGCAGGAAATAATCAAACTCAGAGCTGAAATCAACCAAGTAGAAACAAAAAGGTCCATAGAAAGAATCAACAGAACCAAAAGTTGGTTCTTTGAGAAAATCAACAAGATAGATAAACCCTTAGCCAGACTAATGAGAGGACACAGAGAGTGTATCCAAATTAACAAAATCAGAAATGAAAAGGGAGACATAACTACAGATTCAGAGGAAATTCAAAAAATCATCAGATCTTACTATAAAAGCCTATATTCAACAAAACTTGAAAATCTGCAGGAAATGGCAATTTCCTAGAGAGATACCAGGTACCGAAGTTAAATCAGGAACAGATAAACCATTTAAAAAACCCCATAACTCCTAAGGAAATAGAAGCAGTCATTAAAGGTCTCCCATCCAAAAAGGGCCCAGGTCCAGACGGGTTTAGTGCAGAATTCTATCAGACCTTCATAGAAGACCTCATATCAATATTTTCCAAAATATTCCACAAAATTGAAACCGATGGAGCACTACCGAATTCCTTCTATGAAGCCACAATTACTCTTATACCTAAACCCAAAGACCCAAGAAAGAAAGAGAACTTCAGAACACTTTCCCTTATGAATATCGACGCAAAAATACTCAATAAAATTCTGGCAAACCGAATCCAAGAGCACATCAAAACAATCATCCACCATGATCAAAAGTAGGCTTCATCCCAGGCATGCAGGGATGGTTTAATATACGGAAAACCATCAACGTGATCCATTATATAAACAAACTGAAAGAACAAAACCTTATGATCATTTCAATAGATGCTGAGAAAGCATTTGACAAAATTCAACACCCCTTCATGATAAAAGTCCTGGAAAGAATAGGAATTCAAGGCCCATACCTAAACATAGTAAAAGCCATATACAGCAAACCAGTTGATAACATTAAACTAAATGGAGAGAAACTTGAAGCAATCCGACTAAACAGGGATTAGACAAGGCTGCCCACTCTCTCCCTACTTATTCAATATAGTTCTTGAATTTCTAGCCAGAGCAACCAGACAACAAAAGGAGGTCAAGGGGATACAGATCGGAAAAGAAGAAGTCAAAATATCACTATTTGCAGATGATATGATAGTATATTTAAGTGATCCCAAAAGTTCCACCAGAAAGTTGTACTAAAGCTGATAAACAACTTCAGCAAAGTGGCTGGGTATAAAATTAACTCAAATAAATCAGTAGCCTTCCTCTACACAAAAGAGAAACAAGCTGAGAAAGAAATTAGGGAAACGACACCCTTCATTATACATCCAAATAATATAAAGTACCTCGGTGTGACTTTAACCAAGCAAGTAAAAGATTTGTACAATAAGAACCTCAAGACTCTGAAGAAAGAAATTGAAGAAGACCTCAGAAGATGGAAAGATCTCCCATGCTCATGGATTGGCAGGATTAATATTGTAAAAATGGCCATTTTACCAAAAACGATCTACAGATTCAATGCCCCAATCCCCATCAAAAATACCAATCCAAATTCTTCAAAGAGTTAGACATTCTGCAATTATCTGAATAAACTAGAAGCAGTCCATCCTCGTCAACAAAGATCCTGCGAATAACCATCCCTGACCAAATTAATATCTAGCAGGAATGCACATCTTGACCACACCAACCTGAAATGCCCAGGAAAATAAAGAACATCTGAGATCTCATTATGTTCTTATATTGTGCCATCCACTAGGACAAGATGGATGAAGCAAAGAAGTGCAGGAAATGATGGGATCGGCCTTGAGAGACACATTAGAATACAGCACGCCACACTGAACTGACCTCAGGAGTCATGGTGCCAGCACTGAGTTTGCACTCAAGCCACTGCCTGAAGATTATGATGGACGATTCCTGACTGGAAGGTGCTGGTTCAGCAGACGGGAACCCCAGAATGGGAGGCGTGGGGAGGATGGGAAGGGAACACCCATAAAGAAGGGGAGGTGATGTTTTCCGGAAATCGAAAGGAATAACAAAATGTATATAAGAAATACTAAAGCACAAAAAATGTAAATTTTCTAAAAAGC